>NC_056730.1:76622553-76755053 GCF_019279795.1 Protopterus annectens | reverse complement strand
GTAGAGCATCCCTTGGCGACTCCTCTACAGGGTGATCAGAGCAAAGAAAATGCTGCACTTGAGGCGAGATGTACAGGCTACAGAAAATCCTTTACACAACTGACTGAGTGAACACTCATGAGGCACAAGAATTGACTTGCTTAACTTCTCTGCAATCACGTTGGATTTTCCTGGAATGCATGCTTCTGATGACTAAGAGGTAACCCGTTGCTGCACACTGTCTCAACAAAGGGAATAATACTTTGTTCCTTTTTGATGTACCAGACTACTGACAGTCAGGCTGAATCTCAATAGTCCTGGTGGGGAGAGACTCTTCAAAAGGCCTGCAACACTGCAGAACACTTCCCTTCCAAGACACTGACATGCACTGCTGACCTCTGAGGACCATGTGCCTTGCAGTCTTTCCCAAGAAGTCTTCCCCCCACCCAAAATAGAGTCCATGACTATGGCCTTGGGATGGGGAAAAACAAAAAACACCTTCAAGCATTTGGGTGTATCCACCTTTGAAGATTTTTTTTTTTTTTTTATAAACTTGTTATTTTGATCTGACCAGATAATGGTTGACTGAGTATGGACCATCAAGTTGCTAGTGTCCACCAAAGAATTCTCATATGGTACTTTGCCAACGGTACAAGAATGATTGCCGCTGACATGGAACCCAAAGCATGGAAGAGTGTCAAGAGAACATTAAATGACCTTTTTGACCTGGAACTCAACTGAAATCTGGACGGAGGAAAAGCTGTTTGACAAGATATTGACTGAGGCACTGATGAATTCCAATACCTTAGTTGGTTCAAGATGAGATTTGCTGTGACTGACTGAAATCCTCGGGTGAGACCAGAAATGGAGCAGTGTCAAGCTAGAATTAAATTACAGATCAGAGCATTTATCAGCCAGTCGTCCAGATAAGAGAAACACTGGGAATCCCTACAGACTCAAGTGAACTGCTACTACTGCCATACACTTGGTAAACACCTTTGGGGCTGTGGTGCGATAGAAAGGCAGACACTAAACTGATGACCGGCTCCCAGCTGGAAGCGCAGGTAACTCCTGGATTGTCTATTCATTTTGATGTGACAGTATACATATTCTGAAGATGAAGCACATCCAATCATCCTTGTGCAGAAAGAGCAGAATGGACTGAAATGTGGCCATCAGGAACTTTCTGTACTGATCAGACTGATAACAGACAGCTGAGATCCAAAATTGTTCAGTCTCCTCTTTACTTGGTCACTAATAAGAACCTAAAATAAATCATGGCTGTTTTGTTTTGGGCGTTGCTTCTTGGTTGACTTTCTAGCAGCTTATTTCTATTGCTTCTGTTTCCCTCTGACTGGGTACATCTGGTTTTTTTTTTTTTCATTAGCAGGAGTTTAAAGGAAAGGGGTACAACACAACCTATGCATACTATCCTCCACACCCATAAATTGTAATCTCTTTCCAGGCTCTTCGGTGCAGAGACAAATGACCCCCGAATGTCAGATGACAGCTGGGCCTCCTTTCAGAAGTGCGGATATGACCCGTCACAGAAGGCATCTCTGGCTTCTTGATAATGTGGAAGTCCTCTGCATAGGGAAGGCACCTTCCATTACAAATTCCACATTTGACCCTAAGGGTACTGTCTCCACATTTATCTTGAAAGGGACCCTGGCATCTTTTTGAACCACATTCTCCATCCTCCTGGTTGGCAGCTAGAGGTGGTCTGGTGAAGAGACGAAAAACATACATCCACAGCAAACTCGGTTCTCACCTAGAGTGCATCTTACTTTGGGGCCAAATAAGTAACATTTAAACAGAAATGATTTGAAGAGTTCTTCAAAAATCAATCGAGCGCATCCAGGCATGTCTTCCCACAGCCCGTGACGTACCTTCAGCTACATGGGAGGCAAGCCTCATGGACAACTTTGAAATGGACTGAAGGGAAGGCAACAGTGCTCTCTACTTCAAAAGATATTGTCTCTGAGGGATTAAATGAAATCCCTCTGAAGTCTAGTGAAGTAGCCCAAACAATTGAGACTGAAGAGCAAATGTCGTTAAAGCAGACACTTAAATCTGTCCAGCGCCCTAGATCCCCCATTTTCAGAGGGGGGTGAATGGGTTCCACAAAGCAAGTATCCTTAGGACTAAGCCTTTTCTGGCTCCCTCAGAGGTATCTTCAGCAGCAATGGATATCAACCTCAATGGAGTGAGCTAAAGACATGAGTCAATACAAATGGGGAGAGATCTTACTGAAGTGCACTCAGAGCTGGTGACTTCCTTGACCAGATCTTTCTGAAAACGTGTAAAATCGGGTTTACTATCAAAATTTCAATAGCACATAACCACTCTGTAGTATTATCCAATGAAATCCACAAAAAAACGCAATGCCAAAATTTCATACATCCAAAGAAACACCGAATTCGACACTTCCAGTTTCAGACCTAGAAACAAGAGCTACCATAGTTCAAGAGGGGGCAGAATACAGCATGCTGGAAAATCAATGTTAAACATTTGCAGAGTTCGAAGTCCAGACATCTCACATTTGGAGTCTGCAATGTGCAATCAAAATTTTGCTACCAAGGCCCAAAACTCCTTGCTCGGGGGTGAACAGAGGTGGTCTGTTCTGCTAGCTCCTCCATTCCAGACACTGACACAAGGGCATCAACCGGAATACAAGCAGGAACCAAAACTACACTTCAATCTTCAAGCGCTGCAGCACATGCCTTAATAGTACAAATCACTAAAAAATCCATCTAGATTAAATACACTTAAACAATTACACATTAAATGGCCTCCAATTACTTTATAAATTAAGACCCCCCCCCCGAGGAGACAAAGTACCATATTTCAAAATGAAAATGCTTTCTTTATACAGCAGCTTTTTCTTATACAATTGCTCTTAATAAAAACCTACTGGAACTTTGTTTAAGATAGTGGCATGCAAGCCTTCAGGATTAGATTCATGAAATTGCATAAAATGTTTAACCACAGGACTGTCTTCCATTTCAACAAATGTTCCTAATGTCCGAATTCTTGTTTTAATTTTCCTTTTGCCTTCTCCTATATATACACATGGCCATTTTAAAGCATATATTATGCCTTCAGTTTCACATGTATATATTTCACTAGAATATGCATGCCCATTTATATGGGTAAACGTTTTAACTACATTATAACATACTACAATAGCTACAAGGTACAATGCCTTTTACATTTCTGACCTTTATGGCAGGTAGAAAATTTAAATTTATTATGTACTAGAATGTCCTTTAAATTTCTTCCCCTTCTGAATGAAATACCTAAATATGGGGATATTAGCTTTGCCAAATCTGCAGATTTCAATAAATATTTCCAATAATACTTCACCAAATTAATCAAAATAGTACTAAAGGCACCATATGTAGAAATAATGTTTGGTCATTTATTTGCCCAGTTTCCCAGCATGGGTTACTGCTATGTACACCAACAGAAAAATAATTTATTATCTTATCTATATCACCTGGCCATTATGCCCTCTAAGTTACTAGCATACATCAACCAAACACCTTTCTTCCAGTGGAGGTGATCTGATGGTTCAAGAATTTGTCAGCATGCCTGGCAGTAGGCTCCACGGCATAAGGTTTCCTCCACACCTGGCAGGAGACCATATCAATGAGCTCATCCAGCGATGGGGACACCCAGGATGCAAATGGGCCTGTCCCAAATGCCTCCAGAAATGCTGATGCTTCAGAAGGGGGTTGAGCAGACCATCAACCCTTGCGCTTAGAGATGTCATTGGGTACAGATAGAGGGAACCCTTTCTTCATTTAGATTGGTGTCCTCTGTCAAAGACTACAAAGTGGAGTCAACATACTTCCTCTTGCATGTCCTCTTCAGGTGCACCTACTCCAGGGTAGACAAAGAAAAGGACTCAGGAGGGGGCCCCCCACCACTATGGGAGGCTGGAGGATGTCCTGGATGGGCTGACCTTAGGCAAGATGAATGGGACCAAGCCTCTGACCAGATGAGAACTGCATAGGGTCTGAAGAAAGATGCATTTCTGGGTCTGGAGAAAGCCCTCTGCCACCTGGAAGGCCAGCAACCCCAGGGATCCATTGGAGCCAAAGCAGGAGAATAGATAGATATCACTCCGGACTTAGCACACAGACAACACTGGCCCTTAAGTGTCAAGGGCTGATTCCCCTAAGTGTCAAGGGCTGATTCCCCTAAGTGTCAAGGGCTGATTCCCCTAAGTGTCAAGGGCTGATTCCCCTAAGTGTCAAGGGCTGATTCCCCTAAGTGTCAAGGGCTGCTTCACCTAAGTGTCAAGGGCTGATTCCCCTAAGTGTCAAGGGCTGATTCCCCTAAGTGTCAAGGGCTGATTCCCCTAAGTGTCAAGGGCTGATTCCCCTAAGTGTCAAGGGCTGATTCCCCTAAGTGTCAAGGGCTGATTCCCCTAAGTGTCAAGGGCTGATTCCCCTAAGTGTCAAGGGCTGATTCCCCTAAGTGTCAAGGGCTGATTCCCCTAAGTGTCAAGGGCTGATTCCCCGAGTGGCTGAGAATGAACAGACAATGTCTGAGCCAAATCCACCACCATGAAACTGGTGCAGACCTCTTGGGTATGGAACCCGCTCAGATGAGACTGAGCCAAGCCAGTCTGGGACACTGCCAGAATCAAGGAAAGCAGTATCCTTAGCTCAGACAATGTCACCCTTGGCAAATCCTGGGGTTCAGGAGACTGTCTGATCAGATAAGGAATTGCAAGGAATGCTGATGGGGGTCTCTTAGATCAGACACTCGATTGAGAGGTAAGAGCCCCATCTCAATCTGAGCCTTGAGTAAGCTCCGCATCATAGCTGAGGTGTACAGTCTAGAAAAAGAAAGGAGGAACAGACTTCTCTTGCCTAAGCATACAACTCCAAGACCTCGGGTCCAAAGCCTTTGGAGCCAAAGACCACCAGCTTAAAAAAGGCAAGCTCTGTATGAAAACCTTGAACAAATTCAAAGGCACTCTAGCAGTTGAGGCAGTCAGATCAGAGTTACGTCTGAGCAGAGAAGGTGCAATGTCGAGGGTGAACAGTCGTGGCTCTGAGGTGGTACTCAGATGAAAGGAAGACATGGCCTTTCTAGGATCCAATGGTGACTGATCCATCAGTTTCTTCTTTGCTGGAAATGGAGAAGAAGCCCCACAGGAAACTGGAGGCACCCTCTTTGGTTCTTTTAAAAACTTCTGGCTTGGAGTCTTGGCTGGAAGTAGTCAACAATCTTAAGAATTAGTTTGTTGCAGCAATCCGCTAAGGCGCAAGAAGTTAAAAGCCACACACACTTCACATTCTGCCTAAACTGTACACACCGGTCATGGGAGTCTGTGTGGAATTTGGCATCGGCAACAGACAAGTCATGAAACCTGTGAGCCTGTCTGCCATTGAACTCACTCCACACAAAATAGTTTTGTACCTACCATAAATGTAGATGTCCGATAGATATGCATCTGCAGTCATAACATATGGGTTGTCCTGCCTCAGGCAGCCCTCGGTCGACCAAATTCCAAAGTCTGGGTCCGGCGTCGGCTGGTGTAGTCTCCTCTCAGACGTCACAACGGCTTGAGTATAAAGGCATCAGCAGACGCCATCTTCTTCAGTGTTTCTTGCCCCAGATGCCAGGTGCCCTCCTAGGAAGGCTAAATTTGGTAAATGGATAAAACAATCCAAAACATGCACAACAGTAATAAACAGATACACCATAGGAGATACCCCCAGCTGAAGGGAAGAGGGGTAGGGACCCAAAAAGAAGGATACAGAGGGGTAGGAGGGTGGGAAAATCCGACTGCAGTTGCATATCTATCGGACGTCTACATTTATGGTAGGTACAAAACTGTACTATGTCCTTCAAGAATGCAACTGCAGTCATAACATATGGGTTGAGTACTATAGCCAAGCTGGGGTTGGATGGAACTAAGATAAGGATGGTGTAGCTAAAATCCCCTGCAGGACTGCCGAAGCAAAGCCTGCTTGGGATCTGGAGTATAAGGGCAGGTTGTAGTGCTTGGTAAATGTATGCACGGAGCTCCATGTAGCAGCTTCTAAAATGTCCTTTGTTGCCACTCCTCTTAGAAAGGCTGTGGAAGTGGCTATAGCTCTGGTGGAATGTGGCCTGATACTAACTGGCACACTTTTTCCATGGAAAGAGTAGCAAAATCTGATGCAATGTCCAATCCATTTTGAAATAGTTTGCTTGGAGATTGCTTTTCCTTGTACTCCAGCAGCATGGGCTACAAACAGCTGATCAGACCTTCTGGTGGCCTTAGTTCTGTCCAAGTAGTAGCGTAATTGTCTGTGCATGTCCAAAGTATGCAGAAGTTTGTCCCCCTTATTTTGTGGATTGGGAAAGAATGCAGGTAGATGAATAGCTTGATTTAGAGACACCCTGGAAATTACTTTTGGCATGAATGTAGGATTGGTTCTTAGAGAGACTCTGTCTTGATGAAAAATGAGGAAGGGGGGCACTGCCATGAGTGCCTGTATCTCCGAAACTCTTCTTGCAGAGGTGACTGCCAATAAGAAGGCAGTCTTCCATGACGGCAATTGCATTTCTGAGGTTGCTGCTGGCTCAAATGGAGGGAGAGTTAGTTTCTCCAATACGTAGTTGAGGTCCCATGCAGGTACTGGCCGTTTTCTGGGAGGTTTAATATTCTTTATCCCTCTTAGAAACCGTCTTAGCAGAGGATGCGAAAACACTGGAGGGTCACAGTTGTATTTTGCTGAGATTGCTGAGGCATGAATCTTTATTGAGGAGTATGAAAGTCCAGTATGAAATAGTTCTGCCAAGTATTCTAATATTTGAGGTATACTCAGTAATGCTGTGTCCTGACCCCTGTTGGCATTCCAGATACTGAATCTCTTCCACTTGGCTGAATAGGTTTTTTTGGTGGAAGGTCTGCGTGCTTCCAGCAAGATCTCTTGAACAGATTTGGAAAGAGAGTTTGGTGTTGAAGTCATAGTAGCCTCCAGGCTGTCAAATGCAATGTTTTCAGGTCTTTATGTACAGTCCTGTAATTGTGTTGAGTTAGGAGCAGGGGCCATAGGGTCAGAGGCCAAGGCTTGGTCCGAGTTATGGTCAATAGCAATGGGTACCAGTGTTGCCTCGGCCAGTCTGGAGCTATCAAGATGCCTGTTGGTTGTTCTGCTTTGATCTTCAGTATCACCTTGGTCAGCAGAGGCAAGGGAGGGAATGCATAAATTTTTAGAGAATTCCAGCTGAAGGAGAGAGCATCCGTTTTCCAAGCTACAGGGTGGCGAGTCCTTGTGCAGAACCTTTCCAGGTGATGATTTAAGTGGGAAGCAAAAAGATCTACGTCCGGTCTTCCCCATGTCCTTGCCAGTTGAGAGAATGTGAGGGTGCAGCATCCATTCGTGTGGATCCATGAAATTTCTGCTCAGATTTTCCGCCAGTAAATTGTCCTTGCCTGGTACAAACTGGGATTGTAAATGTATCCTCAGGCTCAGGGATTTTTCCCAGAGAAACATTGTTAGTCTGCAGAGGGGTAAGAATGAGTGCCTCCCTGCTTGTTTATGTACCACATGACAGTAGTGTTGTCTGTCCTTATTAGCAGATGTCCCTGTCTTAGTGTTTTTTCGAAAGTCTCGATGGCATGTATCACTGCCAACATCTCCTTTTGGTTTATGTGCAGATGTCTTTCCTTTGGCGTCCAAAGGCCTTGAATGCATCTGCCCTCCATGTGCGCCCCCCATCCATGGTCTGAGGCGTCTGTTATCATTTGGTCTGCTTGAGGTCTGTTGAAAGGCATGCCTTCGTTTAGCTGACTGGCTTGGGCCCACCATAGGAATTCCTTCTGCAGACATGGAATAAGTGGGAGTATGTCCTCTAGGCTGTTGCTGTGTTGAGACCATAAGTTTTTTTAGATACCATTGCAGCTTTCTCATATGAAGTCTTGCCAAAGGTATCAGAAGGATGCAAGATGCCATGAAGCCCAGGGCCTGCAGGATTTTCCTTGCAGTCAGCTGGGAAAGCTTTGCTAGGCCTTTGAAGTACTCTGGTAAATGCTGCTGTTTTTCCTCCGTGAGGTAGGCCATTTCTTTTTCCGTGTCCAGTTTGGCTCCTAGGAGTACAATTTGTTGGGATGGTAGTAAGTTTGACTTCTGAATGTTGACTGTGTATCCCAAGGCCTGCAGTAGATGCATGACATAGTCCAAATTCCCTTTTAAGGTTTGTTTGTTGTCTGCTTGTATGAGACAGTCGTCCAAGTAGGGGTATATTTGAATCCCCTGTAGTCTGCAGTGTGCCACTACTGATGCCAGGCATTTCGTGAACACTCTGGGCGCAGTAGATAAGCCAAACGGCAATGCTGAGAATTGATAATGCTCTGTCCCTGCAAGAAATCTGAGGTGTATCTTCTGCAGCTTTGTCTGATTGGGACATGCAGGTATGCCTCCTTGAGGTCCAGAGTGACCAGCCAAGACCCCTTGCCCAACATGGGAAGAAGTTGCTGCAACTTCAGCATTTTGAACTTTGGCACAATGAAGTAAGTGTTTAGAGTTGACAAGTCCAGTATGGGTCTTCACTTGTTTTCTTTTCTTGGAACAAGGAACAATCTTGAATAAAATCCCTGGCCTTGTTCCTGAGGAGGAACCCTTTGTATTGCTTTTATACTTAATAGCTTGGAAACTTGAGTGAGGGCCTCTGCCCTTTGATGATGTGGCAGGTTTGGCATGCCTTGTTTTATTGGTAATGTGTGGAAGTGGAATCTGTAACCTTTGTCTATCAAATCCAGAATCCAAATGTCCTTGGTTAAGATATGCCAGTTTTGTGAGAATAAGCCTAATTTTCCGCCCAAAGGTGCTTCTCTTTGAACCTTTGTAGGCGGTACGAAAGTCAAGTCATTGTGATTGTCCTTGTGGTGTAGCTGAATTGTCTGCGCCACTTCTTTGATTTGGAGGTTGCCATTGGCGTCCCCTGTAAGATCCTCGGTATTGCCCTCTACCTTGGCCACGTCTGCTTTTTCCCCCTTTGAAACTTGTCAGAGCCGGGGAAGGACCAATTCTTGGAGGGCCAGTTTCTGCTGAATCTGGGTGGCTGAACCTGAAGTAAATCCTTGACTGTCTGTACTGACTGCTTTTTCCTCTATGGATTTCAATACATCTTGTGCAGTAGCACCAAAAAGCTTTTGTTTTTCCAATGGTGCATCCAGTAACTTTACTTTGACATTGTCAGGCAAAGACTGATTCTTCAACCAAGCATGTCTACGTATTACGGCCCCAGTCATAGCTGCCCTACATGAAGCTTCCAGTGCATCATAACCACACTGCAGAAAATGGTTATTAACCTGCTGAGTGTTATGAATATGATCCTGCAGTGCCTTTTTATCAAAAGGCTCAGGAGAGGCTAACTTTTTCTGTAAATCATCTAGGAGAAAATCTTGGTACTGAAACATGTGAAAAAGGCAGTTAAGAGACCTCATGGCTAAAGTAGTAGAGGTATATACTTTTTTACCCCATCTCTCCAGGGACCTTGCTTCTCTGTCCGCTGGTAGTGGGTTTTTGGCAGAGGAGGAAGCCACTCCCTGGGGTCCCTGCGAAATAGTTTCTAGGTCCACAGAGTGAGCCTTAAAAAGGTGCTTGTGAGTGTCAGGGACCCTGTAATATCTGTCCGGCTTGACAGGAGCAGGAGGAAGAGAATCAGGGTTGGCACTGGAGTCAGAGAAAACATCATCCAAAACATCCATAACTGGAGGGATAGCCAAGGGTCTGTGCTGGGAAAGCTCGAGGAAAGTACGAAGCCTTTTCCTGGAGTCAGAGAATTCCTGACCCTGCCATTGAAAATGTTCCCTCATGGAATGCAGGACTTCACCAAAAGAGAAATCCTCTGGAGGGGAGGCAGAGGGAATTGATTCCTCAGCATCAGAGTCCTCGTAGGCCTGGAAGGGATCTTCTTGGGCATCAGAATGCGCTGAATCCCCAGAGGCTTCATCCGAGGAGAGGTCGTCCGCCTGCTCAGTTCTAGGCCTTTTTTCTGCAGGTGGCTGAGAACCCCTGTCCGGATGAGGCTGAGACCCCCTGATAAGGGAATTAAGATCTGCAGCCACAGACATGATCTGCTTATCAGAGGAAGGGGCCTGGGCAGGTTTAGGATGGGCCTTGGCCTGACTGGCGGCCTTAGCACGTGCAAAGGCTTTGATGGACATGGAAACAGGAGGCCTAGCAGCCCCACGTGCAGGCGTTACCTTGTCCACAGGAATGGTGTCGGGTAGATCCACACCCTCGGTTTCCGGAGGAAAATCCACAACCGGCACCGGAGAGATCTCAGAGACAGAAGGTCGTGTTAACGCTGTGTCGCCAGCCTGGAGCGGTTGATCTACCACTTCCGAGGGGACCGGAGTGCTAGCCGAGGATTTGGGAGTAGCATCGGTAGTGGACGCGGGCCGAGGATGTCGGTCCCGGTCCTTGCGTTTTTTAGCAGATTGGGTTGTCTGTTGATCCGACGGCATGATATACGCAAAGGATTCACCGAAAAAGTCCTCTGCGAATTCTGCCCGGCGCCTGAGAGTGCGCTTATTAAAGCAAACACAGGCAGCACAGGCCGAGACGTCATGGTCTGAGCCCAGGCAAGGAAGGCAGAGAGAATGGAAGTCCTTATGAGGTATTTGTTTACCACAAGACAAACAATTATTAACTTTCTCAATTTGTTCCGACATCGGCTGAGGCAAGAATAAATGTTCCCCAACGGGGTACTTAGCTTTTAGATGACTTCGGTACTGGAAATACAGGAGCTGACCGACAGGCACTTGCGAACTGCTTCTGCTTCGGGCACTGCGCGGCAAGAAAAACTGAAGATGGCATCAGCCGATGCCTTTATACTCCAGCCGTTGTGATGTCGGAGTGGAGGCGACACCAGCCGACGCCAGACCCAGACTTTGGAATTCGGCCGACCGAGGGCTGCCTGAGGCAGGACAACCCTTATGTTATGACTGCAGTTGCATTCTTGAAGGACATCCAAGCAGACACCATGTGTTCACTAACCGCAGTGGTTACTGAGAGGCAGTAGACCAACACGCACAAACCACTTGCACCAAAAAAGCTAGTGAATGCAAAAGTAACCAACTAAATAAATAGTGGGAACAGACATGAAAACCTTAACACCCAAAGAACTCAAAGGAGAGGAATAAAAAAAACTTCAACGTTTAAGCAGGAATTAGACCAAAAAAGGATGATACAAAAACAGCACAAACTATCAATTGACTTTAGCAGTATGTCGATAGCGTAGATTCGTCTGTACAGGAAGGCGGTAAACAAGATCTCAGGGTTTGGAGAAGCCGCAGGGCATTGTGGGAGCGAAGGAGCTCAAGAATGACAACTGTCTTTTGGAATGGCCAGTTTGGATCCAAGGACCCAGTTGTAAGGAGTAATGAAATGGACAACAGATCCACCCCTTTGTCCTAGGAGTTTCAGAACATCTCCAAATCAGATGTCAGGTGGTCATCTTGGGGATCCTTCACCTTCATCTAAGTCAGTACCTACTGTGGCAAACTCTTCAGGAGTCCTGGGGCCTCTTTTTGCACTTCCTTCTTCCTGGGAAGACCTTTGGTGGGATGCTCCAGAGAAGTTCCAGAAGAAATCAATATAAACTGTTCAGCATCCTGGTGACCAACTTCTCTGGTTGACTGAGGCGTAATACGCACAGATGAATGGGCTTGGGTATTCACAGAAGGTTAAGAAGTCTGAGCTCTAGGGATAGACAAAGCACTCTCCACTAGTTCAAATGCAAAATGCCTTGGGAAGAACAAAAATGACTGTGGCAAAAACACATGCTTTGGGGCCATAAGCTCCCTCTACCCCAAAGGCAGACTACTCAGAGGAAGTCAGAACAAAGCTATCTAGCATTAAGGCTCCAAGAGGAAAAAAGACACTTGACACCTACAGACTACAACACCTCTGATCCAGCACCAACACTTTGGCTCAGTCTCTTCTGCCACAGAGGCACTCAGAGCCAGTCCACTCAAGAAGCTACTGCAAAGATACCATTATCTTTGGATCAGATGTGAACTCTAGAATTTGCATCAGACAAATCCTATACCGGTGGTCAGATCAGAGGAGCAGCTTAATTGGGGGGGGGGGGGGGGGGTGTAGTAATAAGGGTCTTTAATCCGGATGAGGACTGAGCCAGGAGGACCCAGTTTTCAATCTGCATCAACTGGAACTTCATCCTCATTCTGTCCACGAGGTTCAGTCAGACTTTTGGGAAGTACGTGCCACAGAGTCCCCAACTGTCTTGAATGATGCCTCAAAGACCATTCTAATAACAGGGAAATAAACTTACAGTAAACTGAATCTGGGGCCAGGAGAGGTGATAAAATCAGAAGGGAATTTCTCTGCTGGCCAAAGTCGAAAAGTTTCAAAGGAGGTTCGGAAGAGAAAGCTGAAGAACTGGCTGGTTCTGGTGAGGTTTTTTTATTTTTTTTTTGGGGGGGGGGGGGTTCAGCCCCAGATGATGTTGATACAGATGCAGATTCAGAAAGCAGCAAACCTCCAAGGATTAATTTTTTTCCATATATAAAGGGCTCTAAGGTTAAATGCTTTAAAGATACTATGACTGCATTCAAGAAATGATGGGCCTAAACAATACACGCATTTGGAATGAGTGTCCAACAAGGGAATCCTGTGGCTACAAGCCATACATTTCTTGAAACTGTTGGGTTTCAAGTGAAAAAATGAAATTTTCCTTTTTCAAAGAAGGGAGAAAGCAGAAAGACAAGTCAAATCAATACCAGCAATGGTAACTAAAGATGCACATGAGGTACGATGAAATACCAGTGATGGTAGTTGGGAACAGACAAGTACTTAAAAATAATTTGACTGGAGAAAAGGAGAATATGCAATAATGAGAAGTTATGTACTTACCATAACGTTCCATGTTAGTTGTCTTCTCGCCTTTCTTGCTGGATGGGTTCGGAGACGAACCTCCGCTCCGACTCGGCCTAATACTAAAGCTCAAGAGCTATTTTTACCGGCTTGAGGCTATACTATGTCCCATAATGCTTGGCGTGATATACGCAGATCGCGTTTGATAGCTAACACTATGGACATACATGTCCCACCACAAGAGAGAATATATTTAACAATCTAAACTCCTCTACATATAACCCTTACAAGGGCTACCCAAAGGGGAGCAAGAGAGCTAGCGGAGGAGATAACTCTGGTGACAAAAAAACACCTCTCACAAGATACTCTATGTCTTTCCAGGCTAGGGGGATGGAGGGTGGGACGCAAGAAAGAAGGCGAGAAGACAACTAACATGGAACATTATGGTAAGTACATAACTTCTCAATGTTAAGTTGTCAATCTCGCCTTCATTCTTGCTGGATGGGACAGCGTCCCTAGCACCTTCGTCCCGGGTGGCTCAATGGAACAGACTCTTGAGTACAGTGGAACCAAAATCAGCCCGAGTTCTGGAGGCAATGTCCAGTTTGTAATGAGAAATGAAGGTATGAAGGGAGGCCCATGTGGCCACTGCACAAATAGAATCCATAGGTAACTTTGCTTGAAAGGCTACTGAGGAAGCTAATGCTCTAGTTGAATGAGCTCTAGGCTTTGTAGGGAGCTCCTTATGCCTCAATTGATAGATTAACGTGATAAGAGCGGTCAACCATCTGAACAAGGTTACTTTAGAAACTGGCCAGCCTTGCTTTACTTCAGCGTAAGACAGGAAGAGCTGTTCTAATTTTCTCGTCTGTTTAGTTCTATCCAGATAGAAACGTAGTTGACGGTGAACGTCCTAACAATGTAATCTTCTCTCAGCTCTATCAGTATAATTTGGGAAGACTGGGAGATCAGTGGTCTGATTTAGATTTTTTTCAGAGTACCTTAGGTAAAAAGGAGGCATTAGTCCTAAGAGACACTCTATCTTTGTGAAAAACAAGATAAGGGGGGTGCACAGAGTGTGCTTGTAGTTCCGAAACCCTTCACGCTGAGGTAATGGCTACCAAAAAAAGTGTTTTCCACGAGAGCAGTTTCAACAAGCAGGAAGCAGCTGGCTCAAAAGGAGGAAGAATTTAAAAGAGAGTACCAAATTTAGATCCCACGGTGGAGGAGGATCTTTAACCAGGGCCAAAGTAATAGGGTTCCTTTCAGAAAGGCTTTGCAAAGCTTGTGGGACATAATACTGGCCTCTGACAAGCCAACGTGGAAATTTGCAATAGCCAACTGGATCCTGATAGTGGCCGAGGAAGAGCCCATTTGGAAAAGTTCCGCCAAAAATTCTAGAACTGTTTGGACAGGAGCTGTGAACGGGTCAACTTGATTTTTCCTTGCCCAAATAGAAAACCATTTCCATTTACTAGCATACAACCTTCTGGTGTTAGACTTGAGAGACAAGGATAATATCACGTACTGACTGAGAAGTTAAGGGAAGCCTGGCTAGGGTTGGAAGTGGAGCAACCAAGCTGTGAGGTTGAGAGATGGAAGGGATTGGTGCAGCCCGCCCGATTGATGGGTCAGAAGGTCTGGCACTGGGTCCAGATACCAGGGCTGCTCCAGCAGATGACGTTGCAGGAAAGTACAGTTGTGTACACTTACCATAAATGTAGATGTTAGAGTGTCTTCACTGTTGCAGTCATGACTGCAGGATTCTCCCTTGCCGGCAGGCAGTCCTCGGTCGGCCAGAATCCCAAAGTCTGGGTCCGGCGTCGGCTGCTCAGCCATGCTCCCTGACGTCAGAGCGCCAGGAGTACAAAGCTGGCAGACGACGCCATGTTCTCCAGTTTTTCTTGCCCAAGATGTCAGGTGTTCCAAAACGAGTAAAATCCCATACCCTTTGCAAATACACCTCAGAAGAAGGGTGAAGGGAACCACACACAGGAAAAAATAAGAGGGGACAGGAGGGAGGGTAACCCAGACTGCAACAGTGAAGACACTCAAACATCTACATTTATGGTAAGTGCACTCAACTGTACTATGTTCATAGTGTTTCACTGTTGCAGTCATGACTGTAGGGTTGAATCCCAAAGCAGAATAAAAGGGAGGTGGTCATAAAGTAGAGGGGGCGGCTAAAAGGCCCTGCAAGACTGCAGAAGCAAAGCCTGCCCTAGACTTAGAGTAGAGAGGTGGATTGTAGTGCTTAGAAAGTATGCACTGAACTCCAAGTTGCAGCTTCCAAAATGTCTTTGGTAGGAACTTCCCTGAGGAAGGCAGCTGAAGTGACAGCAGCTCTGGTAGAGTGAGTCCTTATACTCCCTGGGATTTGCTTTCCATGGTGTGAATAACAAAATCCGATTCCATGAGCAATCCATTTAGAAATGGTCTGTTTTGAAATGGCCTTACCTTGGGAACTTGAAGCATAAGAAATAAACAATTGCTCCGATTTCCTGATGTCCTTGGTTCTGTCCAGGTAAAAACGAAGTTGTCTGTGTACATCCAAGGAATGCAAGATTCCCCCCCCCCCCCCCATTTTGAGTACTGGGGAAAAAAGTTGGCAGGTGAATAGTTTGATTTAAAGCCACTTTGGAAACCACCTTAGGCATGAAAGTAGGATTAGTCCTTAGACACCCTGTCTTGGTGAAAAATAATATAAGGTTCCACAGCCATGAGAGCTTGCAACTCCGAAACTCTCCTGGCAGAGGTCAGAGCTAACAAGATGGCTGTCTTGCAGGATAAAAACTTGATGTCAGATGTGGCAGCAGGCTCAAAGGGAGGTAAGGTGAGTTTTTCCAAAACATAGTTGAGATCCCAGGCAGGAATAGGTGGAGATCTAGGGGGCCTTAAGTTCTTAGCTCCTCTGAGAAACTGTCTCATGAGCTGGTGGGAAAAGATTGGAGGGTCTGTATTATAATGAGCAGAAATAGCAGAGGCATGTATCTTTATGGAAGAAAAAGAGAGACCCTTATGTAAGAGGTCTGCCAGGTAAAGTAAAATCAGAGGAATGTTAGGAATAAGAGGATCCGAATCCTGAGCCTGCATCCAGGTGCAAAATCTTTTCCATTTTCGTGCATAAGATTTTCTAGTGCTAGGACGTCTGGCTTCTAAAATGACATCCATAACCTGCTTGGGTAAGAGAGAATGAATCATAGACCCTGGATTAACCAGGCAGCCAGGCTGAGAGTTTTGACATGGGAGTGCAAAACTTGACCCTGGAGTTGGGACAGAAGATTCGGAGTCTGAGGTAAAACCCAAGGGGGCTCCAGAGAAAGGTTTTTCAGTTTAGGTACCAAAACTGTCGAGGCCAATTTGGGGCCAGTAAAATTATCATCTTGGGCTTGCCCTATTTGATCTTTAACACCCGTGGAAGAAGAGGCAGAGGCGGGAAAGCATATCCAGAGAGGTTTCTCCAACTGAATGATAGTGCATCCACTTTCCAAGCTAGCTTGTGGAATGTCCTTGCGCAAAAAATCTGTAGTTGATTGAGGTGGGATGCAAAGAGGTCTATGTGAGGACATCCCCAGACTGCTGTAATCATCTTGAATATTTTGGTGTCCAGCATCCATTCGTGTGGGTCTGACAAGTTTCTGCTCAGACTGTCTGCCAAGATGTTTTGCTTCCCTGGTAGAAACCGAGCATGAAGGTCCCAGTCTGTAAGCTAGAGCTGTGTTCCATAGATTCATGGCTAGTCTGCAAAGGGGATAGGAATGTGATCCCCCTTGCTTGTTTATGTACCACATAATTAGAAGTTATGTACCTACCATAACGTTCCATGTTAGTTGTCTTCTCTCGCCTTCTTTCTTGCTGGATGGGTTCGGAGCCGATCCTCTGCTCCGACTCAGCACTTGCTAAGCTCGAAAGTCACTTTTACCAGCTTGAGGCAGCCCCATATCCCATGATGCAAGGCAGTAAATACCCAGATCTCGTTTGGTACCTAGAGGGAAAACTACCTAGCATAAAAACTTTCCACTACGGAAAGAAGAGCAATAAGCCTAAAAAGGCTGAAAGGGGAAACCAGATAACTAAAACTAGAACTAACTGGTGCCCAATGAAACAAAAATCTTCCAGAGCCAAGGGAGATCAAGGTCTGTCCAGGCAAGGGGGCAGGAGGGAGGGTCGCAAGAAAGAAGGCGAGAGAAGACAACTAACATGGGACGTTATGGTAGGTACATAACTTCTAAATGTTAAGTTGTCAATCTCGCCTTCATTCTTGCTGGATGGGACCGCGTCCCTAGCACCTCTATCCTGGGTGGCTCAATGAAACAGACTCTTGAGAACCGTGGAACCAAAACTGGCTCTATCCCTGGAGGCCAAATCCAATTTGTAATGAGAAACAAAGGTATGAGGAGTGGCCCAAGTGGCTGCTGCACAAATAGTATCTAAGGGTAGCCTAGCCTGAAAGGCTGTTGAAGTGGCTAAGCCTCTAGTGGAATGTGCCTTTGGTTTTGAGCACAGCTGTTTGCCCCTAAGTTGATAGATTTCGGAAATGGTGGAAGATAGACATTTAGACAAGGTCACTTTGGAAACGGGGAGGCCTTTCTTATTTTCAGCATAAGAAAGAAAGATCTGATCAGACTTCCTGAATTGTTTTGTTCTGTCCAAATAATATCTGAGTTGGCGGTGAACATCAAGATAATGTAATTTTTATTCCGATCTGTTGGAGTAATAGGGAAAAAATACAGGGAGATCAACAGATTGGTTTAAATTTGTTTTTGAAGCAACCTTGGGCAAAAAGGATGGATTAGTTCTCAAGAATACTCTGTCCTTGTGGAAGACAGAATATGGGGGACGAACAGAGAGGGCATGAAGTTCTGACACTCTCCTAGCCGAGGTAATAGCGACAAGGAAGAGTGTCTTCCATGAAAGAAACTTTAGTGAGCATGAAGCAGCTGGCTCAAAGGGAGGAAGAATTAAGGATGTCAGCACTAGATTTAGGTCCCATTGAGGACGACTCCTGACAGGAGGTTTGAGGAGAAAAACTCCTTTTAGAAAAGCTCCACAAAGCTTGTGGGACATAATGTTGTGATCTGCAAACCCGACATGAAAGTTAGAGATCGCAGCCAACTGAACTTTGACCATGGAAGATGAAGAACCCGAGTGAAAGATTTCCGCTAGAAAATCCAAAACTGCATGAACAGAGGCAGTAAAGGGATCTATGTTCCTTGATTTCGCCCAAAAGGAGAAGCGTTTCCACTTGCTAGTGTAAATCCTTCTAGTACAGGATTTAAGGGAAGCCACTATGATATCCCTAACAGGGTCAGAGATCATAGGAAGCCTGGCTAAGGAAGGAAGTGGAGCAACCAAGCTGTGAGGTTGAGAGAAGGAATGGACCGATGCAGCTGACCGGATTTGGTGGATCAGAAGATCTGGCACTGGGTCCAGATGCCACGGCTGTGCCAAAAGGTGACGATGGAGGAACGGAAACCAAATTTGTCAAGGCCAATACGGGGCAATGAGAATCATTTTGGCTCTCAAAACGGTAGCTTTCTGGAGTACCTGTGGTATCAATGGAAAGGGAGGAAAGGCATAAAGAAGTCCCTGGGGCCAATCTTGGGTAAGAGCATCTCTGGGGATGGCCGGAAGTGGGAAGAGAGAAGAAGGCTTGGCATTTGCTGTTTTGGGGAGTAGCAAAAGATCGCAACATGGGCCCCACTTCTGAAAAATCTCCTCCACTATAGATTGTTTGAGAGACCACTCGTGAGGCATGAGTATAGCTCTGCTCAATCTGTCCGCTAAAATGTTGGTTTTCCCAGGGATATGCGTTGCTACCAGAAACCGATGAGAGGAGATCGCCCATTGCCAAAGTCTGAGAGCCTCTCGACACAAGGGGTAGGACTTGGTTCCGCCCTGCTTGTTGATGTACCACACTACGGACATGTTGTCCGTGTGAACTGCAATTGTTCCCAAGGGAAGAAAGTTGTTGAGGGCTTGCAACGTTAAAAGCACTGCTCTCATCTCTAGGACATTTATGTGCAGGTGGTATTCTAACGGTTGCCACGTCCCATGAACCATCCTGCCCTGATAATGACCCCCCACCCGATCAGGGAGGCGTCCGTAGTGACTGTGGCTACCGGGGCCGGGGAAACAAAGGGTCTGCCCTGATGAACCTGGGGAGAAGAAATCCACCAGGACAGGTGGTTTTGCAAGTTTGTCTCACCAGAATTTGGTGACGCATGGGAAGTTGTTGGTAGGACCACTGGGTGAACAACATCCATTGAATGAGACGCATGTAAAAGCGGGCCAAAGGAAGAAGAGTAATGACAGCTGCCATGAGGCCCAATTCTTTTAGGACCAGTCTAGCTTGCACCTTTTTGCTGGCAAGGATGATCCGCACATGGTTTTGGATATCTAGGATTCTCTGGCTTGTGAGGTTTGCTGACATCCGAACAGTGTCTAAATTTGCGCCTATAAAAGTAATAGACTGGCAGGGCAATAAGGAGGATTTTTCGTAGTTGATCGAAGAGATTTAGGGTGTAATCCCTGGCTTGGAGAAGTTAATGCCTGGTGGTGGCTGAGAGGAGCCAGTCGTCGAGATATGGAAACACCTGGAATCCTTGACGTCTCAGGCGAGCCGTGACCACTGCCATGCATTTGGTGAACACTCTGGGGGCTGTAGTGAGACCAAAGGGCAGGGCTCTGAATTGAAAATGACTGGACCCCAGCCGAAAGTGGAGAAACCTTCTGGAGCGTCTGTGGATTTTTATGTGATAGTACGCATCCTGAAGGTCTACTGAACACATACAGTTGTCTTTGCCCAAGAAGGGCAAAATCGATTGAAGTGTGACCATCCGAAATCTTGTCTTTCACAGACTTGAGTCGGCTGAGGTCCAATATTGGTCTCCAATCTCCCGTCTTTTTGGGAACCAAAAAGAACCTTGAGTAGATTCCGGGCTCTGAATGGTCTGTTGTAACTGGCTGAATGGCCCTTTTTTGTAGAAGCTTTGATGCTTCTAATTTTGCGATTTCACTTAGACCGGGTGGAACATCTGGAAGGGAATTTTGGTGAGTGAAGGGACTTTCCTCGAAAGGAATCTTGTAGCCCTCTGATATGATCGACTGTACCCATTTGTCTTGTGAAAGGGAAAGCCAGGCTTCTGGGTACAGCGATAATCTTCCGCCGACTGCCTCCAAGGATGGACAGTCAGGCAACACCTCAGGGATGCTGGAAGGGCTCGTCAGAGAGAGGCTCTCTGCTGCCCTGGTTCTGCGGACCCCCCTCTGCCCCTAGGGCGGCGTCTATTATTATTACCCCCTCTGCCTCTAAGGGTAAACTGACCACGTGTGTCCGGCGTGACTCCGAGATTTACAGAACCACATCTTTCCCCCCTTCTGTCCTTTAGGGTAAGGCCTAGAAGGGGTGGAAAAACGGACTCCTACAGCAGAAAGAGTCTTGCCGTCTTGCTCACACCTGGTCAACGTATCCTTCACCTGAGGACCAAACAATGTTGACCCATCGAAGGGAGAGTTTGTGAAGGACGCCTTAAAGGGATCTGCAAAATTAGAGCCGCATCCAGGACTGACGTCTAAGAGCCACTCCCGTCCCTGCAGCTCTACTCGTTCCAACTGCTGCATACGAAATCAGCCGCATGGAGGAGTTGGTTATGGAGTTAAAGATTCCTAGCAGAGAAGCAATTTTGTCCTGAGCCCCTGCAGCTGTAGGATCCTGTACTACTTCACCTAATTCTTTAAAGATGTCCCTTTGAAGTCTAGTGAAGTGACATAAGTAATTCAGCGAACGCATGGCAAAGGTCGCTGAGGAAAACATCCGCTTACCATACCTGTCCATGGTCCTAGAATCCTTGTTAGGAGGATGGACTGGTACGGAAGGATCTGCAAGTTCCTTCTTGGTGGTGGCTGCCACCACCATGGCATCAACAGGGACACCTTTTGTAAGAAATTGTTTCTCGGTAGGGCTGTAATAAATTTAGAAGGCCTCCTGGGAACTGGTTCTACGGAATCAGGAGATGCCCACGCCTTCAGAGCTATCACCTCCATGAGGGGGTCGAAAGGTGGAGACACCCAGGAAGTGGAGGGTCAAGATCCAAACGCCTCTAGGTATACAGACTCATCCTCGGAGGGATTAATGGTGGGCCAGTTTCCCCTCTGTTTTAGGAGTTCTAGGATGTCTGAAAAAGAGACTTCCTCAGAGGGGGATCTTGGGGACCCCTCAGACTCATCTAAGTTGGTATCTGAAGTAGTAGACTCAAGGGAGTCCAGGTGCTTCCTCTTACAGGTCCTCTTACGCGGAGGATCTCCTGACGGATCAGGAGAATCCTCGGAAGAGGGGGTTCTTCCCAGTGGGGAAACCTGAGACGGTGGATCTCTCGGTCCAGGAGCAAGAGAGTGGGAAGAGACATCTAGAGGCACCGTAGAGGGAGGAGCTAAGGGAATAGACTGCTGACTGAGCCCAGGGGCCAGCACACTGCTCATCACCTCGAAGGCTCCCCTCCCAGGGAGATCAGAGAGACCCCGCTCCGAAGAAACAGGGACTCCCGGGCCCACCGAAAGGGAAGGCTCTGAGGCAGATGTCGGGGCCGAGCTCACCAAGGCCGAAGCCCCGAGGGGAAGAGCAGGGTCGGACAAGGGTCCGATGCCACTCACCCCCTCGGAGCAGACCAGGGAAGCCCGACCACCGGATCCCTCCAAGGAAGGTCTCGAGGAGGAGATAAGAGTAGAAGCTGAAGGAGCAGAAAGTGGTGGTATCTGTCCCGCAGCCGTAGCAGTGACTATTCCCATAGACTCCTTCTCCGAGCTCTGGAGGAAAGTCGAAGGAGGAACTTGAAGAGGGTGTGGACTAGTAGTCGTCTGTTGAGACGGACTATGAAGCATTTGGGCTAGTGCCTGTGATTTTAACAATCTGCTTACCACTCTCTCCAAATCATGGTCTGAGAGCCTGGAAGACCTAGATGATTGGCTCAGACGGCTCCGCTCCGAAAGAAGAGGAGAGGTCGGAGCCGACAATATCTGCTCCAAAGAGGGAGACCTGGACCGCTTCCTCGACGGAACCATCGGAGCCGAAGAACCCTCCGTTCCGGACGGAGCCGACAACTTATCGGCTCCAAGCCTCGTCAAAGATGTATCGGCTCTGGCCGGAGCAGATACAGGCAAGGAAACAATGGTATCGGAGCAGGCCGGCGCAGATACCGAAGCCTTAGCCACATGGTCGGAGCCGGTCGGAGCAGACACCAATGTGGCAGTTAAAGTATCGGCACCGATGGCCATCGGTGCCGAAGATTTAGTCAAAATAAGATTGGCTCCAGCCGGAGCCGATCTAGACTCCAAAGGAGTCTGAGCCAGGGCTGAAGGCTTAGTAGCAGAAGCCTGGGCCTTGGAGGTCTTAGAGGGCTTGCCCGAAGCAGACTTAGCCGGGGAGCCCTCCGGTTTAAGAAGTCCTCTCAAAATTAATTTCTCCTTTCCTGCAGGAGACTCTGGCTGAAAGTGACAAATAGCACAGGAGTCCTGCAGGTGGAGAGGTCCCAGGCAGTAGATACAAGAAGTCTGACCGTCTGTCAGAGACATATTCTGACAGCACGAGTCACACTTCTTGAAGCCTGAGACCCTCTGTTCTTTGGACATAGTGATATCCACAAACACACAACTCACACAGTCCCAGAATCAGACAAATTTAACTTAAATGGGGAAAAAATAAACCCACACACACACCCTGACAGGAAGGGATGGGAGGGGATTGAAGGCCCGACTAAATAAAAACTACGGGAATAGTAAAACTAGAGCTAAAGACCCTACAACTATCTAAAAGTGACAAAAAATCTAATAAATGAGAAAAAATAGAAATGGGGTGACTAAAATGTGTATAACAAATCACTTACCAAGAGCTGGTAAAAAAAGAGTACCTCATCAGTGAAGCGGCAAACGAGATCTGGGTATTTACCGCCTTGCATCATGGGATATGGGGCTGCCTCGAGCTTAGCAAGTGCCGAGTCGGAGCAGAGGATCGGCTCCGAACCCATCCAGCAAGAATGAAGGCGAGATTGACAACTTAACATCTGTGGTGTTGTCTGTCCGTATCAATAGTTGTCCTGGTTGAAGAAGATTCCTGAAGGCCAATAGAGCATTCTGAACGGCTAACATTTCCTTTAAATTGATATGCAGGTGCTTCTGATCCTTTGTCCAAAGGCCCTGGAGACAGTTGCCCTGCAAATGGGCTCCCCATGCATAATCTGAGGCGTCCGTGGTTAGTATCTGACTGGCTGGAGGCAGACTGAAGGCTTTCCCTTTGTTGTGAGTGCATGCCTTGGACCACCAAAGAAATTCCTTTTGAAGACAAGGCAGGACGGTGATCTGTATGTCTAAACTGTGGCAATGCTGAGACCATACACTTTTTAGGTACCACTGTATTTTCCTCATATGTAGTCTTGCATAAGGTAAGAGAAGGATGCAGGAGGCCATGTAACCCAAAGCCTGCAGGAATTTCCTTGCAGATAGAGTTAATGATGCCAAGGTTTTGAAAGCTGAAGCCAGCTGTTAATTGTTTTTCAGATGTC
Organism: Protopterus annectens; assembly: GCF_019279795.1. Taxonomy (NCBI): domain Eukaryota; kingdom Metazoa; phylum Chordata; order Ceratodontiformes; family Protopteridae; genus Protopterus; species Protopterus annectens. Next base: position 76,731,664 of record NC_056730.1, on the reverse strand, counting down.
AGAAATGCCATCTGGGTTGTTGTGTTTAGAAGAGCACCCAGAAAAGTTATCTGTTGTGAGGGTGTCAAATTTGACTACGTTTACAGTGAATCCCAGGAACTTGAGAAGGTTCTGAACAAATTCTAGATGCTGGAGTAAGACATCCTTGCTGTCTGCCTGAATAAGACAGTCGTCCAGATAAGGGTAAATTTGAATTCCCTTGAGTCTGCAATAAGCTACTACTGGAGCCAGGCATTTGTTGAAGACCCTGGGCGCAGTAGACAATCCAAAGGGCAGCGCAGAGAATTGATAATGCCTCGATCCGGCCTTGAACCGGAGGTATTTTCTGCACTCCGTCCTGATGGGAATGTGCACATAAGCCTCCTTTAAATCCAAAGTTACCATCCATGCATTCTTGGACAGCATTGGAAATAGCTGCTGTAGAGTAAGCATCTTGAATTTTGGTATCTCGAAAAAAGTGTTCAAGACTGACAGATCCAGAATGGGTCTCCATGAATTTTGCTTTCTGGGGACTAGAAAGAGCCTTGAGTAAAAACCTTGTCCCATTTCTGAAAGTGGAACCAGTTCTATGGCTTTCATAGCTAAGAGGGCTTCCACCTGGTTTAAAGCCTCTAACCATTGATGTTTTGGTAGATTCGGCCATCCGCTTGGTCTTGGGTAGGGTATGAAAATGGAATTTGTAACCTCTTGAAACCACATCCAGAACCCACTTGTCTTGGGTTATGTGTGTCCAATTTAGGTGAAAAAGAGTTTTCCCCCGAGAGGGGCTTCCAGGCAAGAAGTTCCTGCAGCCCAACAGAGGGAGTCATTGTGCCTGTTTATGAGATTGCGACCTGTCCTCTCCTCCCCTAGGGGTGGAAGCAGTCCACTGTCTTGGTCTATAAGAGGCTTGCGTTTGGGGCCTTCCTCGGGAGCGTCTGTATCTACCCCTCTGAGGCCTGTCTGAATTGGGAAAGGACCAATTTTTAGTAGGCCAATTCCTACTAAATCTGGGTGGCTGTACTTGTAAGAAATCCTTAACCGTTTGCATGGATTTTGCCTTGTCCTCCATCTTCTTTATCACCTCTTCAGCCTTAGATCCAAACAAAACATTATGCTGAACAGGAGCATCCAATAACTTAGCTTTTACTTGATCTGGCAAATTTTGTTCCTTTAACCAAGCATGCCTTCTAATGACTGACTGTGCCAGAGGCAGCAGCCCTACAAGAAGCCTCCAAGGCATCAAAACCACAGTGTAAACCATGCTTCCCTACTTGTTCAGTGGCATGCATTAAATCATGTAATTCCTTATCTGCACAAGCGGAAATGGAAGTCAGCTTTTGTTTCAAAACAGACAGAAGAAATTGCTGGTATTTCAGCATATGAAATTGACAGTTTAAAGCCCCAATAGATAAAGTTGCAAAAGTGTACACTTTTTTGCCCCATCTTTATAAAGATCTGAAATCCTTCTCAGTGGGAATGGGGTTTTTAGCAAAAGCGGCCTTAACCCCCCTTAGGGCCCTGAGAAATGGTTTCAGGATCATTAGTAGGATTCTTGTATAAAAACTGGTGGGAATCAGGAAACCTATAATATCTGTCTGGCTTAACAGGAGCTGGAGGAAGAGAGTCAGGAGTTAAGTTAGCCTCCGAAAAAGCATCATCCACAATATCCAAAATAGGAGGGATAGCCAGGGGTCTATGTTGGGGAAGAAGAAGAAAATCCAAGTCTTTTCTTAGATTCCGAGTGCTCCTGTCCTTCCCAGTGAAAATGTTCCCTCATTTCATGTAAAGTTTCCCCAAAAGAAAAATCCTCAGGGGGAGAAGCTGAAGGAATGGATTCCTCAGCATCAGAATCCTCATAAGGAGGGAAAGAATAATCCTTGTCAGAAGAAGAAACTGAAGAAACAGAAGCCTGATCAGAGGAGTCATAATACAATTCCTGCCTTGGCCTTTTGTCTGGAGGGGGATGTGAACCCCTAATCATAGTAAGTCCTCCGCCATCTTAAGTAAATGCTTCTGAGACTTGGGTCCCGGATCAGAAGAGGCCTGGGCTGTAGTCTTTGATTTCGAGGGAGTCTTTGCCTTTGCCTTTATCAGAAGCTGAGTAGGCCTGAAAACCCCTTCGGAAGCCGGTACCTGCACAGCAGCTCAGGACCCATCCGAAGGATGCATTGTCCGAAGGTCCTGCAACTGAAATATTTAAAGGCCTAGTTGGCTCATCGTGGGAGTCAGTTTCGGCAATCTGTTCCGAAATGGCCGACGGCAGGGGCTGCAAAACCGCCTTACTGATGACGGCCGAACCTGAAGCTGGCTCTGCTTGTACAATATAGTCTGATTTGGACCTCTGAGGCCTGTCTTTATCCTTGCGTCGTTTGTGAACTCCGGTAGCCGGAAGCATGTCCGACGACATTTTGTAATTAAAACACCTACCGAAGTAATGAAATGCAAAATCGTACCTTCGTTTAATTTTACGTTGATTAAATCTAGCATAAAACCGACAACTAGCTACGTCGTGGTCAGGGCCTAAGCAAGGAATACAGTAAGAATGAATATCCTTATGAGGTATTTGCTTCCCACATGAAATACAATTAACTTTTTCTGACATCGGACTGGAGCAAGAAAAAAAAGTTTCCCCAACTGGGTACTTAGCTTGGAGTAGGAGAGATGAAAGTCTTCGGACTGAAGTACGTTTAGAAAAAATTGTCAGGAGTCAGCCGACCGACACTTGCGAACTGCTATCACCGCATGGCAAGAAAGACTGGAGAACATGGTGTCAGCTGCCAGCTTTGTACTCATGGCGCTCTGACGTCAGGGAGCATGGCTGAGCAGCCGACACCGGACCCAGACTTTGGGATTCTGGCCGACCGAGGACTGCCTGCCGGCAAGGGAGAAACCTACAGTTATGACTGCAACAGTGAAACACGATGAACATCGGAAACCAAATTTGTCAGGGCCAGTAAGGGGCAATGAGGATCATCCAGGATCTCAAGACAGTTGCTTTCTGGATTGAGTAATTAGGGGAAAAGCATACAAAAGACCCCGGGGCCAATCGTGGACTACAGCGTCTCTGGGAGGGAGACCCGGAAGAGGAAAAAGGGTGAAGTCCTGACACTTGCTGTTTTGAGGGGTTGCGAAAAGGTCGCAGCAAGGCTGACCCCACCTTCTGAATATTTGTTCCACTACTAGCTGGTTGAGAGACCACTCGTAGGGCATGAAAATGGCCCTGCTCAATCTGTCCGCTAGGACATTGGACTTCCCGAGAATATGCGTTGCTACCAGAAACAGTTGAGAAGAGATCGCCCACTGCCAAAGTCTGAGCGCTTCCCGACATGGGGGGGTAGGACCTGGTTTTGCCCTGCTTGTTGATGTACCACACTACATACATATTGCCTGTCTGAATTGCAATCGTCCCAGTGGGTAGAGAGTCCTGAAGGGCCTGCAACGCCAAAAGTACCACTCATTTCCAAGATATTGATGTGCAGGTGGCACTCTAAGGGTTGCCACGTGCCCTGGACTGTCCTGCACTGAAAATGCCCACTCCCCCTAACAGGGAGGCATCTGTAGTCACGGTGGCAACTGGAGGGGGGGGAGAACAATAGGTCTGCCTTGGAGCACCTGAGGCGAGACCATCCACCAAGAGAGGTGTCTCTTGCACGACTGAGTGATGAGAATGTTGTGTGACATGGGAAGCTGCTGGAAGGACCATTGGGGAAAAAAGCATCCACTGCAGTATCCGCATATGAAAACGAGCTAGGGGGAGAAAGGTGATTGTTGCTGCCATTAGACCAAGTGTTTTTAGTACAAATCTGGCTTGGACTCTGTCCTCCTGTAGTGGGATTTGAACATGGCTGCGAATGTTTGAAACTCTGTGTAGGTGCTGACAACTCCACCGTTAACACGGCGCCTATGAAGGCAATATGCTGACAAGGCAGACTTTTCGAAGTTTATAGAGATGCCTAGTGCTTTGCACGTTTGTACAGCATAATCCCTGGCTTGAAGTAGTTGGTGCCTGGTGGTGGCAGTAAGGAGCCAGTCTAAATATGGAAACACCTGGAATCCTCGTCATCTCAGGTGAGCCGCAACCACTGCCATGCATTTGGTAAACACCCTGGGGGGCTGTGGTGAAGCCGAAGGGCAGGGCTCTGAATTGGTAGTGACTGGCTCCCAGCCGGAAGCGGAGAAACCTTCTGGAGTGCCTGTTCATTTTGATATGGTAGTGCGCATCCTGAAGATCTATAGAGCACATCCAATTGTCCTGACCCAGAAAGGGTAGAATGGACTGTAGCGTGACCATCCGGAATTTCGTTCTTTGAACAGACTTGTTCAGCCTGCTGAGATCTAAAATAGGTCTCCAGTCCCTTTTTTTTTTTGGTACCAAAAAGAATTTGGAGTAGATTCTGGATCCTTGTTGGTCTGCTGGGACTGGCTGGATGGCTCTTTTTGATAGCAGCTTTGACATTTCTGATGCTGCTTGATCTCTCAGACCGGGTGGAACGTCTGGAAGAGGCCCTTTTGGTTGTTGTGGGGTGTGGATGAAGGGGATTCTGTAACCCTTGGATATGATCGAATGTACCATTTTGTCTTGCGTGAGGGAATGCCAGGCTTCTGGGTACAGTGAAAGTCTTCCCCTGAATGCCTCTGAAGGTGGATAGTCGGGCAGCTCCTCAGGGGTGCTGGAAGGGTTTGTCAGAGAAAGATTCTCTGCTACCCTGATTTTGCAGACCCCCCCCCCCCCTGCCCCTAGGGCGGCGTTTGTTATTGTTCCCTCCTCTGCCTCCGGAGGGAAGCTCACCACGTGAGTCAGGCAGTACTCCCTGGGGTTTGCGGAACCACATCTTTCCACCCTTTTGACCCTTAGAGTACGGTCTAGAAGGGGTGGAAAAACGGACTCCCACAGCAGAGAGTCTTGCCTTCCTGCTCGCACCTGGTCAATGTATCCTTCACTTGAGGTCCAAACAAGGCAGAACCGTCAAAGGGGGTGTTAGTGAAGGATGCCTTGAAGGGGTCAGCAAAGTTGCAAAGCCGCAACCAGGCGTGTCTCCTTAGAGCAACGCCCGTGCCTGCGGCCCTACTCACTCCATCGGCCGCATAAGAAAAAAGCCACATGGAGGAGTTGACAATAGAGTTCAGGGTCCCCAGCTGGGAGTTTATCTTTTCCTGAGACCCCACAGCTGCTGGGTCCTGTAAGGTATCACCCAGTTCTTTAAGAAGGTTTCTCTGAAGATGGGTGAAATGGCACAGGTAATTCAGCGACCGCATGGCAAAGGTCGCTGAAGAAAACATCCGCTTGCCATACCTATCCATAGTCCTACATTCCTTATGAGGATGGACAGGTACTGAAGGGTCAGCCAACTCCTTAGTGGCTGCCGCCACCACCATGGCATCAACGGGGACGCCCTTAGAGAAACTGCTTGTCTGCAGGGGCCGTAATGAATTTTGCAGGCCTCCGGGGGGTTGGTTCCATAGTATCTGGAGCTGTCCACGCCTTCCGAGCCATCCCCTCCATGAGTGGGTCAAAAGGCGGGGGACACCCAGGAGGTGGAAGCGCGAGAACTGAACGCATCCAGGTAACACAGACTCGTCCTCGGAAGGGTTGAGGGCGGATAAATTCCCCCTCTATTTAAGGATCTCTAGGATGTAAGAAAAGGAGACATCCTCAGAGGGGGACCTTGGGACCCTTCCGAATCATCCAGGTCGGTGTCAGATGTCACTGACTCAGAGGATTCGACACGCTTCCTCTTGCAAGTCCTCTTCCGAGGGGGCTCTCCCGCAGGATCAGGGGAGGCCTCATAAGAGGATGAAACGCTCAATGGAGCAGCCTGGAGTGTCTGTTCTCCGTGCTTGGGTTCGGGAGGGTAGGCAGGGGCTGAAGCAGGCACCATGGAGGGAGGCGCCGACGAGGCTGACCGTGGCGCCGGTATGGGAGCCAGCACTCTCTTCATGACCTCAAAGGCGCCCCTGTCAGGCAAGGAAGAGGGACCCAGCTCCGAGGAGATGAGAGCTCCTCCCGGCACAGAGAGGAACAGCTCAGAGACAGATGTCTGGGCCGAACTCACCTGCGCCGAGGCTCCGAGAGAGAGAAAGGGGTCGGACAAGGGTCCGATGCCACTCGCCCCCTCGGAGCAGACGAGGGATTCTTGGCACCCGGATCCCTCCAAGGACGGAGCCAATGAAGGGATCGGAGCCGAAGGAACCAATAAAGGGTGGAATCAGTTCCGACGCCCCCCATGGTAGCAAGCCCGATAGCCTCCAGCTCCGAGCTCGAAGGAATAGTGGGAGGAAGAACTTGAGCAGGCGTTGGGGTAGCCCTTGTCTGTTGAGACGGGCTATGCAATAATTGGGCCAGCACCTGCGACTTCAAAAGCCTGACTACCCTCTTGAGGTCATGGTCCGAGAGCCTGGAAGACCTAGAGGAGTGAGACCTATGGCTCCGCTCCGACAGCAAGGGGGATTTCGGAGCCTGACTGACTCCAGTGAAGGAGACCTGGAGCGCTTTTGACTTGGGTACGGCTCCGACACCAAAGTCGGGGCAGATTGAGGCCTAGATGTATTGGTTCCAGCCGGAACCAATGAGGCGGAAAGAGGACCGCTCGACGCCGGCTCCAAACATGGAGCAGACGATTTGGCGGGCTTTGAAGGTTTTCTGGTCATAGGCTTGGACGGAGAACCTTCAGGCTTTAATAAGCCTCTGAGAATGAGCTTATTTCTGCTTTCCTGCAGGAATCTAGGGCTGAAAGCGTGACAGATGGAACAAGAGTCCTGCAGGTGCAGAGGGCCCAAACAATACACAAGTGTGACCATCTGTCAGACATTTTCTGACAGCACGAGTCACACTTCTTGAATCCCAATACCTTGGTATCCTTGGACATGACACCACAAGGGGATATAGGAGTCTAAACACGTACACTAACGCACAAAAAAGACACTCAACAAAAAAAAAAAAAATTTAAGTAAAGTAAAAGTAAAAATTAGACAAATTCAACACACACCAAGGGGAATCTGTACTAACTACTAAAGGGAGGGTTAGAGGCCCGACCACCTAAAGGGTGGAAAAAGGTAGGGAAAAACTACAGAAAAGGGAAGGGAACCTAGTCGCTACTCTCTAAATACTAATTAAATAAACTACTGAGAAAAAATCTATCAAAAAACTAACTATAGATACAAAAATTTAACAAACGACCTGGAGCCGGTGAAAAACGCAACCTCGTAGCTGAAGCGGCAAACGAGATCTGGGTATATCAAGCCTAGCATTATGGCACATAGTATAGCCTCGAGCTGGTAAAAATAGCTCTCGAGCTTTAGTATTAGGCAGAGTCCGAGCCGAGGTTCGGCTCCGAACCCATCCAGCAAGAATGAAGGCAAGATTGACAACTTAACATCCAGTAATTATGGAACACAAAGTTTAAGATAATATAATCTCACTCACAGTACTAAAGTTGCTAAAAACTTTGGAACAGCACACCAACCATGTCCATACAATAAGATAACAAACGAGATCAGAGGTATGTTAGGGGCCTACAGCATTACGTGTAAAGGGAGGAGCTAGACAGTGAGTTCCATGACGTAGAAGCAGCGTCAGAGTTGGACCAAAGGCTCAAATTCAAACCAAACAGCTGAGAAATTAATGAAAATTACATCAGATCAACTTATCTGCAATGTGGAATTTCTATGCCCATTACTACAAAATCATTTCAGCTAGAACACGTGTCAAACATTGTTCTAATGTTCAGAAAAGAAAATTGCTTACCTCCCACTCTAAGACCAAATCCTCCTCTTGGAACACCACGTCTAGGTGCAGAGTTACCTCTTCTTTCACCATTATACTCTAGATGTTCATTAAACCCTAAAAAAAAAGCATCATCTTTTATGTACTTCATAGAAATTTCTACACAATCTAACACTGAGAATCTGAGCTAAATACAAGAAAAAAAAAGTTGCAGCCAAAATCCAAGTACTTCCATAATACCATGACGAAAGTTTTTAGGTTCAACGCAATAAAGAAAACAGTTATGAACTCACCATAACATCCCATCTGTGGGGTGAATTTTTATTGTTCAACTGTTGGGTTCGGAACTGACCCTTGGATTCGACTGACCCTTCTTCCACATTATGATTCTTGAACTGTAGAGCTTCCCCCTTAACCCACGATTCCAACCCAACAAAACTTGCTCAGATCTTTTTTGCTGTCCATACAACTAAGAGAAGTGGAGAAGAATGGAAGCTGGAGATCAAAATTTGTGGGTATATATGTCTGCTTTGAATTATGCATGATGGGGGCAGCATGTGCACTACTGACAAAACTATGAATGTCAATAAGGTCATGTGACAGTTTTGCCTCCAGTGACGTGTAAATACCGCTCACATACTACATCAGTTTGAGAACTGGTTGTCAGAAAACATGAGGCAATTTCTACATTGGCTCAGGATACCCATATCCACCAAACCAGTAACTTAGTAGTAAAGTTCATATCCATGGCAACAGACACATTTATTAGGCTGTTGGAGTGAGTATCAATCACTGTCAGGAGTATCTGGTTTGCAACTATGGAAAGTGCTCGTCACTACAAACTATTTGTCCTGTGCACAACTAGCTGTTGGAGAAATTTCAATTGTGCTTTTACAGGAAAATGTCAAGATGTCAGAGTCTGTACAGAACACTGCCAAACATTTGAGGAAAACTACTATGCAAACCCTGAAAATTTAAAGATTAAGTATTTAGGCAGATATTTTGAAGTTAAAAAGAAATCAAGCAGTACTTGCTAAAAACAAAAATAGCTTGTTAAGAATGATGAGAAGAGGGGAGTCGCATGAACGCCTACTACTAATGCTGGTCTCACCTCAGCTTCACTCAGCTAGGATACAATACTATTTGCTTCTTCTCTCACCAGAAGGAAAATGTTAGCACCAATCCCAAGAGAAGCAGGGCACAGCCCTGTTTGGTAATCCACAGTCTTGTCCAAGATGCAATGGTCTGTAGGCTTGTAGCCTTTTTCTGATAGATGCCTGGAATAGCAACCAAACCAATCAGATAAGTTAAGCACAGACACTCACTCTCCAACCAGAGTCGGGATTCAATGCACTCTGCTCTTACTCGAAAAAGGATCAGAATACAAGCACAAATTCCAAGCTGTCACCTATAAAGCAATTAGACTTTCTGGTTATCAGCAGTCTCTAGGAAATAATGCAACTGTACTTCTCTCACTGGAAGGAAACAGAAGCACTAATCAAAAGATGGAGGGGCAGAATGTGGCCTCTCCAGTAACTGGTGGTCTTGCAACAGATGCTTAAAGTTAAAAAAAAAAAAAAAAAAAAAAAGGCCTATCCTAAATACTGCAGTGTGCACTAAGCAGTTAGACATTAAAGTGGGTAAAAAGAAGTTATGTACTTGCCATAACATCCCATCTGAGTAGTTAGACTTCAATCTTCTGAGCCGGCAAAACTTTTACAAGCATCAGCTCCGAGCTCCTCCCCTACCTATAATACATCACTTCCTCCTGACTAACCCCAGATAAAGTTTGCTGTCACTAACTAGCAACGTAACCCACAATCCAAACAGTTAAGACCTGAATAGTGAGGGGGATGGAGGGAGGGAAGTTGCAGAAGAATGAAGTCTAACTACTCCGATGGAACGTTATGGTGAGTACATAAACTTCTTTATCTGAAGTAGTTAACTTAATTCTTTCTGCACATAAGGGACAGAGTTCCCCAGTTACTAGTATTCCTGGGAGGCCCTTATCGAAGGATATTTCTGAGCACCGCAGAGCCAAAGGATGCTCTCCCTCTAGAAATCAAATCTAATTTATAATGAGGGATAAATGTATGCGAACTGGCCCACATGGCTGCCACACAGATATTATTTAAAGGTACTTTTGACCAGAAAGCTGCATAAGTGGCCACTGATCTAGTAGAATGAGCCTTCAATAAGCCAGGAGGAGATGAGCTTTTGTCCTTGTATACTTGTGTAATACAAAGAGTGATCCACCTAGCTAAGGACACTTTCGAAGCGGCTTTGCCCAAACATGGTTTTGAAACGAGAAACAGTTGATCTGACTTTCGGTAGGGTTTAGTCCTATGAAGGTAAAAATGAAGCTGTCTATGAACGTCCAATAAATGGAGTCTATATTCGCCTTTATTTTGGAAATTTGGGAAAAAGACTGGCAAATTTATAGATTGGTCAATATTGGCTGCTGAGGACACCTTGGGAAGGAAGGAGGGGTTTGTACGCAGCGAAACCCTGTCCTTGTGAAAAATCAAATAGGGGGCACCGAGGATAAGGCCTGTAACTCTGAAACCCTTTTAGCTGAGGTGATGGCAACCAGGAATGCAGTCTTCCAAGATGAGAATTTCATAGGGACTGAACCGGCAAGTTCGAAAGGTGGAGAGGTCAATGCTTGAAGGACTAAAGTCAGATCCCAGGGAGGAACCGTCTCTAACTGGAGGTCGCAAGAGATAGGTGCCCTTCAGGAACGTTTTACACAATTTGGCAGAGGCCAGAGCAACCTTATTTTCATCTACATGGAAATTAGAGATGGCAGCCAGTTGAACCTTGATGGTGGAAGAACTTGCACCCGACTGAAAGAGACCAGCCAAAAAATCTAAAACTACTGGAATGGGGGCTGTAAAAGGGTTCCGATTGCGATGAGAGGCCCAAATGGAAAAATGTCTCCACTTGCTACTGTAGTTTCCTAGTGGGGGCTTTGAGAGATGCTACCAGAATGTTCTTAACAGGGGATGAAAGTCCGGGAGTTCGAATGATCATGGGAACTGGAGCAGCCACACAGTCAGCTTGAGACTGTCCAGGGGCAAGACCGACGGATGAGCAAGTAGATGTGGGCATGGATCTACAGTCCATGGAGGAGCCAAAAGGCGAGACCATAGGAAGAGAAACCACACAGAGAGGCCAGAAGGGAGCTATGAGAATGACTTTGCACTGCAACCGGCAAGCTTTCTGAAGGAACTTCGGTATCAGAGGTAGCAGGGGATAAGCATAAAGTAACCCGGGAGGCCAAGCATGGACTAGTGTCCCTTGAGACATCCCCTGAAGGGGGGGATCAGAGCGAAGAAGTTGCTGCACTTCGTGCTGGAAGGAGATTAAGATGTCACAGCAAGGTTGACCGCATACGAGGAAGATTCTCTTCGCCACCGATGGATTTAGAGACAACTCGTAAGGCAGGAGGATTGCCTAGCTTAGACTGTCCGTTAAAATGTTGGAGCGTCCCGGGATATACGTTGCCATCAGAAACTGGTTGGTGGATATGGCCCACTCCCAAATTCTCATGGCCTCGCGACAATGAGGGTAGGATCAGGTCCCTCCCTGCTTGTTGATATACCAGACTACTGACATGTCTGATTGAATGGCCACTGTCCCTGGAGTTTGGACAAGATGGAAGGCTTTCACCGCTAAAAGCACTGCCCTCATCTCCAGGACACTGATGTGTAGCTTGGTCTAGGAGGGACCACGTGCCCTAGACTGTTCTTCCCAGGAAGTGCCCCCCACCCGAGCTGGGAAGCATCCGTGGTAACCATGGCTTGGGCTGGCAGGACTAAAAAGCTGCACCCTGCAATTATGTCAGATGACTAAAGCCACCACTGGAGTGACATTCTGCATGTCCGGTTGATTCAGAAAGTCATCGGAAGGTGTAGCCAGGACCACTGAACTGCTAGATTCCACTGAAGGGTTCTCATATGAAAATGTGCAAGAGGGAGAATGGAAATGGAGCAGACTGAGAACATCGCCTGCTGTGACTACAGAGTGCTCCGAGATAGCTGACACAGAGTCTGAGATTTTCTATCCTTTCTGGGATGAGAAAGATCTTTCACTGAATAGTATCCAACCATGCCCAGAGGAAGTTTATGACCTGAACCGGAACCAGGTGGGACTTGAGGTTGATCGTGATGCCTAACTTGTGAGCCAGACCGAGAAAGTAGTGTAGGGCCTGGCACAAGAGACATTTGGTGGATGCAGCAAAGAGCCAGTCGTGTAGGTAGGGAAATATCTGAATGCCCTGAAATCTCAGGTGAGCCGCTACGACTGCCATTAATTACCTTGGTGAAAACCCTGGGGGGCTGTGGTGAGACCAAGGGGTAGGGCTCTGAATTGAAAGTGACCGGCCCCTAGCCGGAAGCGCCGAAACCTCCTGGAGCTTCTGTGGACATTGATATGATAGTAAGCATCCTGGAGGTCTAATGAGCACATCCAGTTGCATTCTCTTAGAAACGGTAGAATGGACTGTAGAGTGACCATCCGGAATTTGTTTCTCTACCAACAGGTTGAGGATAGACAGGTCCAGTATGAACCTGAGGTCCCCAGTCTTCTTTGGCACTAAAACGAACCTGGAGATGCCTGATCCGGACTGGTTGGGGGGGACCGGTTTGATGGCTCGTTTTTGTAACTGTTTCAAAACCTGTAAAGCTGCAGCCTCCCTGTGATCGGGTGGAACATCTGGGAGGCGTGCTGGAGTTACGGGAGATGACATGAAAGGGATAGAATAGACTCTGGATATGATGTTCAACACCCAGCGGTCTGTAGCAATGGACTCCCATGCCGCTGGATGCAAGGAGAATCTTCCCCCGACAGCCTCCAGAGTAGAGCAGTCGGGCAACCCCTCAGGGTTGCTGTGTGGGCCTGTCGGAAAAGGGTTCCCTAGACCCGAAGTTTCTGGGACCCCCTATGCCTCTGGGACTGCGTCAGTCTTGTCACCCTCTGAATCTGGGGGACGATTAGTCCCGAGCATCAAGGAAAAACTGATTTCCGGAACCACATCTTTTGCCCCTTTTGGTTCCTGGAATAGGATCTCTGCGGTTTAGAAAAGCAGATTCCGATGGCAGACTAAGTCTTTCCATCCTTCTCACTCTGGGTGAGTGTGTCACGTACTGTCTTTCCCAAAGAGGGATGATCCATCAAAAGGGGAGTTAATAAAAGATGCCTTAAAGGGGTCCGCAAATTGACAATCTGATCCAGGCGTGTCACCTCAAGGCAATGCCTGTACCAGCAGCTCTAGTGGCTCCCTCCGTAGCATGGGAGAGGAAACACAGATGTATTTGTCACTGATTTCAGTGTAGTCACCTTCGCAGTAAAAGACTGCTTGTCCTGCTGTGACAGACTCTGGGGGAGACTCAGCTCCGTTAAAGATCACGCTGCAGTCGGGTAACATGTGCCAGGTAATTCAGAGCACGGATAGAAAAAGTCCCTGACTAGTACATACGCTTCCCAAAACAATCCATCGACCTGGACTCTTGTCTGGTGGATGGACCGAGCAACTCTCCTGCGCCAGTTCCTTCTTTGTGGCAGCTGCAACCACCAAAGCGTCCACAGGGGCTCCTTTTGACCATGCCTGCTTATATGATGGCGGGGAAAGAATTTTGTCCGGTCTTTTGGGTATAGGCTCCACGGTGTCAGGACCCTTCCATGCCCTAGTGGTGATGAGGTCCACCAAAGGGTCGGCTGGTGGGGAAACCCAGGAAGTAGATGGGCCTGTGCCAAAGGCCTCCAGAAACACAGACTCATCCGTAGAGGGTTTGGGGGCTGACCAACTTCCTCTGGTGGAGGATCTCTACAAGGTCTCCGAAGGAGTCTGGGGGAACCCTCTCCATCTAAGTCCGAATCAGTGGTAATGGACTCAGAGGAGTCCAAGTGCTTCCTTTTACACTTGCGTTTACGAGGTTCTCTCCAGTGGGACTTTCTGCAAAGGACTCGTAAGCCTCCGGGGGTTCCCTGAGGGGAACATCCTGGGGTTGCTTTGGCATGGGCTGTCCCTGAGACAGGGTGAGGGGAGCAGAATCCGAAAACAAAGAGATCTGGGTAGGATCTGAGAAGGTGAGCTGTGGTCTCAACCCCTGGGAGAGAACCCTTTCATCTGCCCCGAATGCAGATGGAGAGCCCACCTCCATAACCCATAAGGATGAGGCCCTCCCTGGGTCTGAAGCAGGGATCAGAGCCAAAGGCAGGGTAGTCTGGGCACCAAGGATGGGATCTGAAAGAGAATGACCTCGACCCTCTGGTCTGACTCCCTGACCATGGCCCAGAGAGTCTCCTGGATCCGAAATCGGATCCAAGAACTCAAGGTGACAGCCGGTGTCGCGGAAACTAGAACCGTCGGCGCCGAACCAACAGCTCCAAAGGGCCTCGTATCAGAGAACCCCGAAGCATCGGGTCAGATCGGGGCAGGAGAAATTGGGTGAAAGAGTTGTAGAAGGACCCTCTCCGATGGGAGAGGGACCTGGTAAGACCCCCATCTGAATCAGATTCTGGATGAACCTCATCAGCCTGTCCATGTCAAGATTGGAGACACACCAAGTCAACCTTGAAAAAGAAGTGACCGAAGCGGGTCTTGGCTGGATCTGAGGGGAGTGACTCAGCTCTGAGGGCTCCATCGGCTCCGACGAGAAACGGGGAGAGCGGAGCCTAGGAGAATGGGACCTGGGGACTTTCAGAAAGGGACTAGAGAGACTCCCTGTCAGGGGATCTTTTAATGGGCCCGTCACTCTCTTTGTGGCGCTTCTCCCTCTCTCTCTCTTGTCCCTACCTTTCTGGAACGAATCTGAGGCTGCAGGATGAGCGGGAGGTTGAGTCCCTACCTGCAAGAAGTCACTGGCTGGAGTGGAAACAGAGACAGACTCTAGGGCAGAAGCTAGCAGCAGACTCTTGGCCACGAGCTTAGCCTGACGGTCCTTCAAGGCCCTGGGGTTAAAAATCAACACACATGTCACAGGAGGCTGACAAATGGGAGACCCCTAAACAAAGAACACAGTGTGGTCATCAGCTGGTGAGAGCTTGTGACCACACACTGCATTTTTTAAAAAGAACTTTAGGCTGTTCAGCCATACCAGCTGCACAGTAACTAAACCCAAAGGCACACACACACACACACGGGATGGGGCCTAGGCAAGAACTAAAACTAACAACAAAAAAAAAAGTTTCTGTGTATTTTTTTTTTTTTTTTTTTTAAACAAGACAACCACACGTGGAGGGGGGAGGAAAGGGGGAACAGGTACACACACACACCAACTGTACTGAAAAGAGAAAAACAAGAGAAACCTTGCCAACTTCACTTGGAGCTCAGAAACCACGATGCTAACTCTTAGAGCGACAAATGAGATCTGGGGTTAGTCAGGAGGAAGTGATGTATTATAGGAAGGGGAGGAGCTTGGAGCTCAGAGCTGATGCTTGTAAAAGTTTTGCCGGCTCGGATCCAAATCGGATCCAAACACCCATATGTGCAGAAAGAATGAAGTTTATTTCAGATCATGAGTTTTACCTGCCTAAAATGTTACGTTTTACTGGAAAGCCATTAACTTTTAAAAGAGCAGGATAGATTGAAAGGGGGTGGGCACTTTTGTATTCTGGTACTATAGAACACAGAAAAATGGCCAAAATTACTAAACCAACAGCTGTTGCATTTGGTCTAGGGTGAATGGATAAAAAAATAATTCATACAATCTGCTTTCTTGGGGGCAGCTAAAAGGGAGTGATTTCACAAAATGATCATTTTGACTTATTTGCACCAAGCAGTAAAAGCAGAGAGGAAATTAAGTATATGGTTACTAACAAGGGGCAGGCAACTACAAAGACAGTGGTGTTCAAGAACACAACAGTAACAGGGTGGGAAATTCAGTCTAACTCAAGAGACAGAGCTGTGGTCCTCTTTTCAAATTTTAATATGCAGTGAAAAGCAGAAAACAAGTAAAGCACAGGGTATAGAAAAAAATATAGTACACAAAACAGAAAAATGCAATAAAGTAATGCAAGAAATAAAAATATGAACCTTTCCCTCACAGCAAACTGTGGCAGAGTCTGAGTGAGCCTTTCCAGTACAGCAATACAGCATTTATTTCGACATTCAACTTTGATAGTAAAGCCATAAAGTTAGATAAAAAACTGGGAGAGCTTTCAAGCAGATTATACAATTCTTAAAGTAGGTAATAAGCCCATGTTTGTTTATAAGATAGGTCATTCAAAACATTCCTGGAGAGTTCTAAGAAAAATCAACCACCTCGAGACCCCTAGGAATGTTAAAGTGTGGCCATTTCACACAATGCAAAAACATTCTGGTAATCAGTGTCGTAATCAGAAAGAATATTTTGTCACAGGACATTATTGTCAAAGAATGTGATGCATGTAGCTTTGTGTTCTAAGTGTCCTACTTTTTATATAGGGAAAACTTTGAGCATGCTTAAGAATCGAACTTATTAGCACATGCAAGATGCACAAAAACCAAAGACCACAAATGCCCTTTTCAGACACTTGCATGGAAATAAGAATTTTACTTTTGTAGTTATGCAACTAACAAAAGATGAGTTTTATTATACAAGAAAATTTTATTTGTGAATTAAAATGGCAAATTTTAGTTAATCCACTGTGCTTCAGGTTGGAATTACTAAATGGCTATTAATTCCAATTTAAAGGTGAAATACTAAGAAGCTACACAGTTCATTATTTTTGTTTTTATCCTTGTGTATGATTTTAGATCAGCGGAAGTGCAGAGGTAACATTGTTGCCTCACAGCAAGAGGTTCTCCCGTTAGATTCTCGGCTTATGTGCGGGGAGTGCCTTCTGTGTGGAGTCTGCATGTCCTCCCCATGGTAGAGTGGCGTTCCGAAAGACATGCGTGAATGGGCGTGCCGTTGTTGAAGGTTGGGCGTCAAGCATGTTTATGCAGAAGCATTTCCATTTCTGCCACTCTAAATCTAGTTGTGATAATACACAAGTACCCTCCTTTTCACAAGAATTTAACAAACCTACATTTGCAAGGAAAAACCTCCCGAGGGACAGGCACAGCATTCTCTGCACCTTCGCCCAAGACTGACTCTCCCTTGTCCACTAGGAACATGCCAACAGCCGCAAAAGGACATTAACACCTGGTTCACAGTAGCTGTAGACAGGAAAATGAAGAATGGTGTTAGGAACCAGTAATGGCCACAACACAGCAGCAGCCAAGAGTCTACTGTGCTAGCCAAGGCTGAAATAATTTTCTTTCAACCACAAATTTTCTTTCAACTACAAAAAGAAAGATGACCAACGGACAAGTAGGTTGTTTTACGGCAATGACAAAAAGATCCCAAATAGCTAGACACACCTGCCCAAACTTGCAGATAAATAATTGAGCACTTGTCAAAAAAGACTTCCATACTTTAAAACAACTAATTCACAAATTGCACCATCTGCAAGAAAAACTAAACTGGAAGGATTTACTCCCCCCAAAAGGAGGGAGCTCAGATACCCAAAGCAATCCTCAAAAGCCTCCTTCAGCTGCAGGAAAACTTCAGGACTTGCCAACCAAAGCTGTCTTTTAAAGTAATCTCAGCTAGAGAGGACGGTTTGGGCTCGTCGGGAGAGTCCAGAAGCTTTGGAAGATGGATGGCTGTTATATAGGTGATAACCTGCTAAGGCTAATGCAGCAGTGATGCAGAATGACATAAGGACAGAGTAACATTTAGCTGTTCCAAGTGGCAATACTGGTTATTAATCGTGAAAGGGGTCCAATGCAGAAGCTCAAAATGTCAAAAAATTACCTTAAAGTTCCTTAAGCCCAACAAACACAATTCATTTCATTGCTCATTCTTAGAGACTAATGCTAGTATGCATACATCATGGTTACTTAAATAAATTAAGCAATAATACATTAAATGAAGTCATTATAGTTTGCTCGCTTACAAAACAAAAAAAAATTCTGATCTGAAAACTATTTTTGCTTACCCCGCAGCCTTTCACCAAAACCTCCCCGCGTATTTCCCCGTCTTGCTCCAGCACCATCTCTTCCTCGTCTGTTGCCATCACTGCCAAATTCTTAATCAAGGGAAAGAGGAAAAAAATTAAATCCATTTTTCTCAATATCTACTTGGCATATTAAAATGACAATACTGTTATTAACAATTTCAGCACCCATATCTACCAATGGTTGAGACAAGTTTGGTTCATTCTTCTGGCATATGACATCAAAAACCCTTATATTCTATGCAGGGATCAGTAAAATAATGCATTACTTTATAACCATGCTGCATAAGTCAACTGGATGTTAATATAACATGCTCTAAACAGTAAGATGCCCTACAGATTATTGAAGCAGTATTACTGACATATGGGATGTCACCACTGATGTCAGGCTGGGATACCAAAGTTTCACCTTCCCGATGTCGCACATCAGGCACATGACCTCTGCTCATAAGCTCAAGAGTATATACACAGACTTACAGGCATAGATCCTCAGACCATCTCCAAGCCAGTGACCTGAAGACTACAGACAAGGAGACTTATCAGCTAAGAGGGGTGTACTTCGAAAAGGTAAAAAATTCTCCTGTTCCATGTAGCAGAGCAAAGGTTAAGCAAAGGGGGAGAAAAAAAGCAAATCTGTAGTAAGGCAGAGAAAAGGGGATGGAATACTGCAAAAGTGACCAGTATAGGACATACTGTTGAGTTCTTACACAATGCAAGGACAATGCAAGGACCAAGTTTAAACCAATTCTTTTGCATGGTTTTCTACCAAAGTCCAACAAGAGTTCAGCTTTGGATCATACGCCTCAAAGGACCAACACAAAACTAGGCTCAAAACCCTCCTGCTACCATACTCTTTACATTGATCATGCTGCAAGTTTTCCATTCCCAACAAGTCTGGATATGAAATCTATTAAAAATATAAATTACAAGACACTACGAAGTTATCACTAACAGACTAAAGACTAAGAGAGACACCCATGTTGATACAAAGTACAGTTGCGTACACTTACCATAAATGTAGATGTTAGAGTGTATTCACTGTTGCAGGCATTACATTTGGGGTAATCATGCTGGCAGGTTGCCCTCAGCCGGCCAAACATCCAAAGTCTTGGGGTCCTGCGTCAGCTGCTGTCGCCCATTCCCTGACGTCAGGTAGTCAGGGGTATAAAAGCAGCAGACGCCATTTTCTTCTGTTTTTCTTGCGCCAGATGTCAGGAGCCCACAAAAAGGGTAGCCAAACTTTACATATATTCAAAAATACACCAGTATAAATTTTACCTTCATCTATAAGCAAATAAACCACATAGATAGTATAAATCAAAGAAGGATAGATGCGATCCAAAAGAAAAAAAAGGGGGAAGGCGGTTGGGTAACCTTGACTGCAACAGTGAGCTCACACTAACATCTACATTTATGGCAAGTGTACACAACTGTACTATGTTCTTCATGTTTCACTGTTGCAGTCATTACATTTGGGTAGAGTCCCAAAGCTATGGTTGGGAGGCTGGAACTCAAGCAGTAAGAGCGGCTATGAGGCCCTGCAGGACTGCAGTGGCAAAGCCTGCTATGGATTTAGAGTACAGTGGCAGATGATAATGCTTTGAGAAGGTGTGCACTGAACTCCAAGTAGCCGTCTCTAAAAGTTCTCTGGTTGGTACTTCCCTGAGAAAGGCTGCTGAGGTGGCTGCAGCTCTGGTGGAATGAGGCCTAATGCCCTTAGGCACTGGTTTGCCATGGTGTAAGTAGCAGAAACGAACGCAGTGGCCTAACCACTTAGAAATAGTCTGCTTTGAGATGGGCTTTCCTTGCAATCCTGCAGCATATGCCACTAGTAATTGCTGTCTTCCTGAAAGCTTTGGTTCTGTCCAAATAGAATCTAAGCTACCTGTGTATTTCAAAATAATGCAGAATTCTCTCCCCTTTGTTTTGTGGATTTGGGTAAAAGGTTGGCAGATGGATGGCTTGGTTAAGAGCCACACTGGACACTACTTTAGGCATAAATCTTAGGTTTTTCCTCGGGGAGACCCTGTCTGGATAAAAAATGATGAAAGGTTCAACAGCCATGAGCACCTGTAGCTCTGAAACTCAGCTTGCAGAAGTAATTGCTAAGAGCAGAGCTGTTTTTGAAGATAAAAACTTCATATCAGCAGTAGCAGCTTGTTCAAAAGGAGGCAGTGTGAGCTTTTCCAAGACATAGTTGAGGTCCCATGCAGGTATTAATGGTCTCCTTGGGGGCCTTAAATTTTTGGCTCCTCTGAGGTACTGCCTTAATAAAGGGTGAGAAAAAAGTGGTGGCTCTGTATTGTAATGAGCTGAAATGGCAAAGGCATGAATTTTAATTGATGAAAAAGATAGGCCTCTGTCCAGCATCTCAGTTAAGTACTGCAAAATCTGAGGAATATTTGGTACCGCTCTCTCAGTTCCTTGTGCCTGGTTCCAAGCACAGAATCTCTTACATTTTCCAGCATAAGATTTTCTAGTAATAGGCCTTCTGGCTTCCAGAATGACATCCATCACAGCTTTGCTGAGTGGTGTTTTTTGTATGACTACATTATCCGCCATGCTGCCAAGTTTAATGCCCTGAGTTGACTGTGCATGATATGATTGTTTTGCTGGGACAGTAGTCTAGGTATTTGAGGTAAGATCCAAGCTGGGTATAGAATAAGTTCTGTTGTATTGGATACCAGTACTGGTGTGGCCAGTCTGGGGCAATCAGTATCATCTTTGGCTTCTCATGTCTGACCTTTAGGAGCACCTTGGGGAGGAGAGGCAGTGGAGGAAAGGCATACACCGATAGGTTTTCCAGCTGAAGGATAGAGCGTCCACTTTCCATATTTGTCTGTGATAAGTCCTTGTGCAGAATCTTTAGTTGGTAATTTAGAGGAGAGGCAAATAGATGCCCGGGCATCCCCATTTCCTTGTTATCATGCTGAAGACTTGTGGATCCAGCTTTCACTCGTGGGGATCCATGAGGTTTCTGCTTAGTGCGTTTGCCAGAGTATTTTCCTTTCCTAGCAGGAATTGTGCCTGCAGATGTACTTGGCAAGTCAAAGCTGTGTCCCACAAAGTCATGGCTAGTCTGCAAAGGGGGTAAGAATGTGTGCCCCCCTGCTTGTTTATATTCCACATGACAGTGGTGTTGTCTATCAGTAGCTGTCCCGGTTGAAGTAGGTGCTTGAAGGCTGTCAGTGCATTTTGAACAGCTAACATCACTTTTTGACTGATAAGTAGATGCATTTGGTTTGAGGACCCTGTGCCCTGAATGCATCTTCCTGCCATGTGAGCTCCTCAGGCATAGTCTGATGCATCCATTGCTAGTGTCTACCTGGCTGGAGGTAGTGTGTGAATGGCTGTCCCTTGTTCTGGTGAAAAGCCTTTGCCCACCATCGAAACTCCTGTTGCAGGCAAGGAATGAGAAACTTTTAGTTATGTACTCACCATAACTTCAGATGTTTGGGATCCATCTCGCCTACATTCTGAATGATGGGTTTCTCTTATTGGCTGAGCTTACTATATCCCAGGATGCACCACCAACAGTCCCCAGATCTAGTTTGTCTATATAACATCGTCAGATGAAACAAGATAAAACAGTGGAGCTCAAAACCGTTCTATCTCTTCTGATCTGATGGATCCCAAACATCTGAAGTTATGGTGAGTACATAACTAAAAGATGTTATGTGATCGCACCTGAATCCTGGGTGGCTCACTGGAAAACACTCCTGAGTACCGTGGAACCAAATGAGCTTCGTCCTTTAGACTTAGAATGAAAAGCTATAGAAGTAGCCATAGCTCTGGTAGAATGAGCTTTGATAGATGATGAAGTTGCTTATTTGAAGAAGAATAGGCCTGAGTTATGCAATCTCTGATCCATTTTGAGATTGTAGCTTTTGTGATGGTTTAATTTATTATCTGAGAAGGACACAAACAACTGGTCTGACTGTTGCTGGGTCCTGTCTAAATAGAAGCTGTGAACATCCAATTTATGGAGAGTGTATTCTGCCTCATTAATTTTGGAAAGAAAACTGGTAGTTCTAGAGATGTTGAAGACAGAAACTAGAGCAGACCTTTGGGACAAAGGATGGATTAGGCCTAAGAGATACTCTATCTTTGTGAAAAATGAGATATGGTGGTTTAATAGACAGGGCTTGAAGCTCTGAGACTCTTCTTGCTGAAGTAATAGCCACTAAGAATGCCGTTTTCCATGACAGATATTTGCACTAAATCAAGATCGGGTGCAGGATGAAATACTGGTGGTCTTAACAGACACCTTTAATGAATGTTTTGCATAGCCTGCTGCTCATCAAAGGAGGATCCGTGGATTCATGGAATTTAGAGATAGCAGCTAGTTGAACTTTAATAGTTGAGACAGAAGATCCCTGATTAAATAGGGATGTTAAGAATTTCAAAACCTCTGGGACAGGAGCAGTGATAGGGTCTAAGCCCTTGAGTTGAGCCCAGATAGCAAACCTCTTCCACTTACTGAGGTACAATTTGTTAGTGGTGGGTTTATGGGCCAAGACAAAAAATGAACAACTTTCGGGTCTAGTGTGTGGCTCCTGACTAAGGTCGGAAGTGGAGGAGCCAAGCTGTCAATTTCAGAGATTGAAGGGACTGATGCCAATGTCCCGCGGTTTAGAGACCATGCTACAGCCCATTCCCACCTCTCTCATGCTCTCTGCAAAGGGGGATACATCTGGTCCCTCCTTGTTTGTTCAGATACCAAACCACCGACATGTTGTCTGTGTGGATGGCGATGATACCCTGAGGAAGGGGCCTGTAGGGATAGAAGTACAGCCCTCATCTCCAACAAAGCCAGGAGCCCTGAACTAGCCTGCCCAGACAATGCCCCCACCCTATCTGGGAGGCATCTGTCGTCAGGGTAACTGCTGGGGGAGAACAAAAGGTTTGCCCTGATCTAAGTTGGAAGTCGCATATTTCCGTAATCATGATGTGATGATTGAGGAGATCTTGAAAGGACCATTGAGTTGATAAGAGCCACTGAAGAATCCTCACGTGTAACGTTGCTTGTGGAACTAAAAGTACCGTGGCAGACATTGAGCCTAGAACCTGTAGGACCATCCTGGCTGGGGCTTTGGATCGAGATCAGAGCTTGAACTTGGCCCTGTAAGGTTGGATCCTGTCGGCCGGAAGAACATCAATCTTGAGTCTATCTCTGCTCCTATAAACTTTATGCTGAGAGGGCAGCAAGACAGACTTTGACCAATTGAATGTAATCCAAACACCCAGGAGATGGTGGCTTTGAGGTTGTCCATAAGTAGATGCCTGGTGGTGGCAGTCAGGAGCCAGTCGTCGAGATAGGGAAACACTTGGAATCCAAGGCTCCTCAGGTGAGCAAACACTTGGTGAACACCCTGGGGGCTGTGGTGAGACCAAAGGGCAGAGCACAAAATTGGTAATGACTGGCTCCCAGGCTGAGCGCAGCAGATACCTCCTGGACGCCTGATGTATCGGTATGTGATAATAGTCCTTGAGGTCTATGGAGCACATCAAACATCCTTCTCAGCGGCGGAGAATGGATTGCAACGTGACCATTGAATTTGGATTTCGGATAGGTTCAGTCTGCTGAGATCCAATATTGGTCTCCAGGTCCCCTCTTTTTTTTTGGCAAAAAGAACCTGGGTAATTCCTGATCCGATTTGGTCTGTGGGGACGGTTGGATGACTCCCCTTTAGCAGCAGAAGAGCTTCTGCGGCTGCTATTTCCCTTTGACTGGGTGGTGGGTCCGGGATTCTCTTGGATGGAGGGTGAGTATTTGAATGGGATGGTGTAACCTCCGGCAATTATCCACCCATCTGTCCTGAGTGATTGACTCCCAGGCTTTGGGCAATCCCTCATGTCGTGTGGGAGGCTGAAGATTTCGGAACACATTTCCCCCCTCCTTTGGCTGGGGGTAAGGCCGAAAAGACAATGAGGACCCATCAAAGGCCGCCGCGGATATGAGCCTCATGGATCAGTTAGTTACCAGACGCCAGGATAGCCAACTGAGAGCTAACGGACTGGGCTAGCTGCTCAGGTAGTCTGACAACTCCTTGACCAGATCCCTCTGCCCCCCCAAAATGTGCCAAAAAAAATCAGAGAGACCTTAGGTAAAGGCAGCTGAAGTCAGGGGAGGATGGATGGACGTTGAAGCCTCTGCCACGTCCTGCTGTGTAGCAGATGCCACCACCATGGCATCTGCAGATAAGAATTTGTTGGACGAGAAGGGACTGGTTCCACAGTATCACAAACTAAATCCAGAAGCTTTGGACATCCAGCCTCGTTGTTTGAGGATCTCTAAGATGTCTGCAAAGGAGACATCATCAGAGGACAATTTAGGGGACCCTCTGCATCATCCATATCCGTCGATGTGATGATATACTCGAGAGTCACGTGCTTCCTCTTGCGATCTCTTCCTTGGGGTTCCTCTGGAGATGACTCCGAAAAACCCTCAGGAGGGACCCCCCCCAATGGGGGTAACCTCAGGCCTCGGGCAAGGTGCTGGTAAAACGAGAGAGGAGATGAAGGATTTTGGCCAAGGCACTCCTCATGGCTCTCCAGTCTCCGGGGCCATGATAGTAGACGAAGTCAAAACATCACCCCGGGTCCAGCTGAGATCTCGAAGCAGTCGGAGGAGGAATAGCAATGGGATGGGGAAGACTGGGGACTGGAAAAGTCTTTGGAGCACCCTGTCTATATCAGAATCCGACATTCTCGGCAGTCGGATCTTTAATCAACCCTTTAAGAATTAATTTATTTTTCCTCTCCTGGAGGACCCTAGAGGAAAACATGACTCCTGCAAGTGCTTAGCCCTAAACAATAAACACAAAGTAGATGGTCATCAGTAACAGACATCTTAAAAGCACACTTAGTACATTTTCTTGAGACATAATGTTAGCAATTCCTGACAGGAAATTTAACCACTGTAGAATCGGTTAGACAAAAAAACAGAAACTGTGTAAACACAACCTTAGGTGTACAAACCGGAACTTTAACACAGTAAAAGTTCAGTTATAGAGTTTAACCTAAACCAAAACAAACTCTACCCAATCACACACAATAAGTCCAGTACTCAATCGAACACAGCAATAGCAATGTGAGATATAAGCACAAAAACTGACAGAAAAAGTAGTAATAAAAGCTACTCAGCCCAGCCAGCTCGAGACCACGTCCTTGCAGTTAAGCGGCAAACGAGATCTGGGGGACTGTTGGTGGTGCATCCTGGGATATAGTAAGCTCAGCCAATAAGAGACTTCGCTCTTTGGCATAACCCATCATTCAGAATGTAGGCGAGATAGGATCACATAACATTCATTGTTTCCAGGCTGTGGCAATGTTGCGTCCAGACACTTTTTAGGTACCATTGAAGCTTCCTCATATGCAGTCTTGAATATGGAATTAGTAGGATGAAGGAGGCCATAAAGCCCAAAGCCTGCAGAACTTTTCTTGCAGATAACTGGGCCTTTGTTGCCATTCTGAAATAGGAAGTCAATTGCCTTTGTCTGGCGTGAGATAAGCCATCTGGGCAGTTGTATTTAAGCTTGCACCCAGGAATATTATCTCTTGAGGGTACTAGTTTTGATTTCTTTTTGTTGACTGTGTACCCTAGGCATGTTAGAAGCCTTTTCACAAATGCCAGATGTTGAAGTAGAATGTCCTTGTTCTCTGCTTGAATGAGACAGTCGTCCAAGTAAGGATATATTTGTATTCCCTCTTTGTCTGCAGAATGCAAATACTGGTGCCAGGCACTTTGTAAAGACCCCGGGTGCAGTAGATAAGCCAAAGGGCAGTGCAGAGAATTGGTAAAGCATTGAACTAGCCTTGAATCTTTGGCATCTTCTGCATGATTGTCTGATTGGAACATGCGGGTATGCCTCTTAAGTCTAAAGTCACAAGCCAAGCATTCTTGCCCAGCATGGGCAGAAGTTGCTGCAAAGTCAACATTTTGAATTTTGGAACATCCAGGAAAGTGTTCAGAACAGATGGATTTTGTATCGGCCTCCAGGCCTTGTCCTTTCTGGGTACTAAGAACAGTCTTTATTAAAATCCTTGTTCCTGCTCTTGCTCCGGTACTTGTTGAATGGCCCCCAATGTCCTTGAGGGATGAGACTTGTTTGTGCCTCTGCCCATTGAATTTTTGGCAGATCTGGCCAGCAGTTTGCCTTTGGCAGAGTATGGAAATGGAACTTGTAGCCTTGTGACACTGTTTAGAACCCACTTGTCCTGGGTTATGATGTGACATTTTTGTGCAAAACGTGCTACTTTTCCCCCTAAGGGTGCTGCCAGAAGATAAGTGCTTGGTGCTGGCAGGGGAAAGTTATTGGGGCTGTTTTCTGCATGTTTGTGATCCATCTTCTCCAGCTTTGGAGGGAGAAGCCCCCCATTGCTCGGGCCTATAAGAACCTTGCGCCTGGGATCAGCCCCTTTGAGGTCTGACAGGAAAGGACCAATTTTTTGTAGGCCAGTGTCTACTAAACCTAGGTGGCTGTACTTGTAAGAAATCTTTGACAGTTTGCATAGATTTAGCTTTGTCCTCCATTTTCTTTAACACCTCTTCTGCCTTAACACCAAACAAAGTATCATGCTGTAAAGGTGCATCTAGTAATTTTAACTTTAACATGATCAGGCAGATTTTGTTCCTTTAACCAAGCATGTCTCCTAATTACAGAACCCGTAACAACAGCCCTGAAGGAGACCTCCAAAGAATCAAAACCACATTGCAAAATATGTTTTCCAACTTGTTCTGCTGCATACAATAAATCTTGCATTTCCTTGTTTTCTGCACATTCAGAATTTAACATTTTCTGTTTAAGCAATCCCATGACATGTTGCTGATACTTAAGCATATGAAATTGACAGTTTAAGGCCCTTCTAGCCAAAGTTGCAGATGTGTAAACCTTTCTCCTCATCTATCCACTGCCCTTGAATCTCTATCAGAGGGGGTTGGGTTTTTTGCAGTGGAAGCCTCCACTCCCTTTGGACCCTGTGAAACAGTTTCAGGGTCAGCAGCAGGGTTTCTAATAAGAAATGTGCGAGTCAGGAACCCTGTAATCTGTCAGGCTTAACAGGAGCTGGGGGTAAGGAGTCAGGAGTCAGACTCTGAAAATACATCTATAACGTCTAACAGATGGAATGGCTAGAGGCCTGTGCTGAGGTAGTAAAAGAAAATCCCTGAGCCTCTTTTTTAGATTCTGAAAAATCTTGGCTCCCCCAGTGGAAATGCTCCCTCGTGGTATGCAAGGTTTCCCCAAAGGAATAGTCCTCAGGAGAGGATGAAGGTTTAGATTTCTTCAGCATCAAAATCCTCATGTGGGGTGGGGGTGGGGGGGATATTCCTGATCAGAAGAGGAATCAGAATTAATAGAAACCTGATCTGAAGATTCATAGTCAGTGTCTTGCCTGGGCCTCTTAACCGGAGGGGGATGGGAACCCCTGATCAAGGTAATGAAGTCTTCGGCCATTTTGAGCATCTGTTTCTTGGGCATAGAGACCTGTCCACGTGGCTCTTGAGTTTGTTTCCTTGCTTTAGAAGGGGCTTTAGTCTTTGAAGCTGAAGTAGATTTAATGTAAAGATGTTTAGGTCTGAATACACCCTCAGAAGCCAGTACCTGCTCAGCGGCTCCAGACCCATTTGAGGGATTAGCGTCCGAGGCTCCAATACCAAGAGTATCCAGCAGCATGGCCTACTCCACGTGGGAGTCGGTAGCAGCCAGTGACTCTAAAGTAGCGGGTGTCCGGGGCTGCAAAAGCACCTCACTGAGAACCGGCAACTGGCTTAAGAGAAGCTTTGTCTGTTTTGGGAGTCAGTTTTTCTTTATCTTTTTCTTTGCGTTTTTTGTAAACTCCAGTAGCCAGATGGCTATCCGATGACATTTCAGGGTAATTAAACCGGCGTCCAAAAAAGTTCAAAGCAAAATCATACAGACGCTTAGTGCGTTGGTTAAATCTAGCATAAAACAGACAACCAGTAACGTGATCAGGGCCTAGGCAAAGAATACAGTAAGAATTAAATTCATTATGAGGTATTTGCTTTCCACAAGAAATACAATTAACTTTTTCTGACATCGGTCTGGAGTAAGAAAAAAGTTTCCCCAACGGGGTACTCAGCTTTATTGAAGACTTCAACTCTGAAACTCAAACATGAAAATCTCAGGAGTCGGTCGACCGGCACTTGCCAAATGCTTCTGCTTCAGGCACCGCACGGCAAGAAAGACTGAAGAAAATGGCGTTGGCTGCTTCTTTTATACCCCCTGATGTCAGGGAATGGGCAACAGCAGCTGACGCAGGACCCAAGACTTTGTAATTCAGGCTGGCTGAGGGCAACCTGCCAGCAGGATTACCCCAAATGCAATGACTGCAACAGCAAAACACGAAGATCAAAAAAAAAATTAAGCCTGGGGGAGGTCACCATAATGTTTCATGTTTGTTGTCTAGTATCTCGCCTTCATTCTTGCTGGTTGGGACAGAGTCCCTAGCACCTTTTTCTTGGGTGGCTCAAGAGAAAAACCTCTTCAGGACAGTGGAACCAAAGGATGCCCTGTTCCAGGAGGCCACATCTACTTTGTAATGAGAGATAAAGGTGTGAGGATTAACCCATGTAGCAGCAGCACAAATTGAATACAAGGGAAGTCTGGACTGAAAGGCAATGGAGGTAGACACTGCTCTAGTTGAATGTCGTTTTAACTTTCCCTGGCGGTTCTTTATGAGAATTGTAGAGGTGATGGTCTCAGTAAGCCATTTGGACAATAACTTTTGAGACCGCCAAGCTTTTTCTGCATAGGAAACAACTGCTTTGACTAATATCTTTGGCCCTGTGCAAGTAAAAAAGCAACTGTCTATGCACATCCAACTGAAGCTTATATTCTGCCTTGTTGCCATAGTTAGGAAAAACGAAGGCAATTCTAGACTGGTTTAAATTTGCTTCAAAAACTTTTAAGGATTTGTTCTGAGGGAACCTCTATCTTAGTGGAAAATCAAATACAGAGGACAGAGACAAAACTTGCAATTCTGAAACTCTCCTAGCTGAAGTAACTGCAGTTAGACTGTTTTCCAAGATAACAATTTTAGTGAACAAGAGGATCCTGGTTCAAAGGAAGGATCAGAGATGATACCAAATTTAGATCAGATGGGGGAGGAAGTTCTCTTAAGGGTGGTCTCATCAGAAAGGTACCCCTGAAAAAAGCTTGGCATAACCTATGGGACATTACATTGGCTCAGAGGTATCCCACATGATAATTTGATATAGCGGCTACTTGTACTCTAATAGTGGCCGCCACTGCTCCTTGATTAAAGACTTTGGTTAGAAATTCCAAAAATGAAGGTATAGGGGCTGTGAAGGGATCTATGTTTTTTGTCCACCCAACAAGAGACATCTTCCACTTGCTTGAGTAAAGTTAAGTCTTTTTGTTTGAGGAAACCAGAATGTGACATACTGCAGGGGACAATTCTGGAAGCCTAGCTAAGACTGGAAGTGGAATAACCAAGCAGTCAACTTGAGGCTCTGAAGAGCATGAAGAAGCATTGCTGACTGATGCATCAGAAAATCCAGCACTGGGTCCAGGATCCACAGGTCCTCCTGAAGGTGGGGCCAAAGAAAAGGGAACCAAATCTGACAAGGCCAATAAGGAGCAACTAGAATTAACCTGCAACTCAACGACTTGGCTTTCTGAATAACCTTTGAAATCAATGGAACTGGGGAGAAAGCATAAAAAAGTCCTGGGGACCAATCATGGACGAGTGCATCCCTCAGTGACTCTCCCACAGGGGACATGAGGCAAAGTAGTTGCTGCATTTGGCATTGAATGGATTGAAAAAGGAAGCAAAGGCTGCCCCCTTTGGGAAAAATTTAATTCGCAACTTTCCGACTGAGACCACTCATGAGCCATGAAAAATTGCTCTGCTTAGGCTGTCTGCAATTACGCTGGATTTCCCTGGGATGTGCATTGCCATCAAAAAGCGCCAAGAAATTGTCCATTGCCAAACTCTCAAGGCCCCTCGACACAGGGGATAGGATCTGGTTCCCCCATTTGTTGATGCTCCATACCACCAACACTGTCTGAATTGCAATAGTCCCCATGGGAAGAATTCTGAAATGCTTGCAATGCCAGAAGCACTGCAATCATCTCTGGACAGTGATGTGCAACTGGTACTCGTGATCTTTCCAAACCCCTTGGACAGCGTGCTAGATAATGCCCCCCCACCTTATCTGGGATGCATCCATGTTTACTGTAGTGACAGGTTGGGAAGTAAGAACGGTCTGTCCACTGTTACCAGAGTCGACTGGAGCCACCAAAATAGGTGCCTATAGCAAGCATCCATAATTAGAATCTTGGGAGACATGGGTAACCCCTGTATGGACCATTGGGCTAAGAGTAGCCACTGTAAAATCAGTATAAGTAGTCGTGCCAATGGGACTAGTATTTCCACTGCTGCCATTGAGCCTAAGACCTTGAGGACGAATTTTGCTTGTACCTTTTTCTTTCAGAGTAGGATCGATACTTGACTGCGTAACATTTGTATTCTTGAGTCAATTTTGCCAACATATTGTTTGTATTTAAATTTGAACCTATAAAGGTAATATGCTATGATAAGCAACAAGGCAGATTTTTCTGTATTTACAGTAATGCCTAGATCTGAGCAGAGATGGGATGGTGGAGTCCCTTGTCTCTTATTAGTAGGTACTTGGTGGTAGCAGTCAGGAGCCAGTAGTCTAAATATGGAAACACCTGGAATCCTTGACGTCACAGATTAGCAGCGACTACTGCCATGCACTTGGTAAACACTTTGGGGGCCGCAGTGAGACGGAAGGGCAGAGGTCTGAACTGGTAATGACTGGTTCCCAGCTGGAAGTGTAGAAATCTTATGGAGCACCTGTCAATCGTTGTGGCAATGCGCGTCCTGAAGATCTAAAGAGCACATCCAATTGTCTTTTCCCAGAAAAGGGAGTATACACTGCAGTGTTACCATCCAGAACTTTGCCCTCTTTAGATGTCAGTCTGCTGAGATCCAATATTGGTTTCCAGTCCCCTGTCTTTTTGGAGTAAATTCCTGATCTGATCTGCAGTGACTTTTTGGATGACTTTTCTAGCAACCTTTGAATTTCTAGGGTTGCTTGATCCCTTTGACCAGGTGGAATGTCTGGTATGGACTTTGACAGATGAGGTGGGCAGTGGAAAGCAATGTTGTACCCCCAGAATATAATGGGCTGCACCCATTTGTCTTGAGTCAATTTCAACAAGGTATCCGAGTACAAAGATATTCTCCCGAATGCCTCCAGAGGTGGACAGTCGAGCCTACTTTCAGGAGCGCTGGAAGGGAAGACTGGAGAACACATCTGTCACCCTGCTTCTAGAGACATACCTGCCGCGTGGATGGAGTCTTCCATTGTTATTACCCCCTCTGCCCCTGGGGGAAGGATCACCACAAGTGTCTGGTAAGGATCTTTTGGAACCACATTTTCCTGCTCTTTTGACCTTTAGAATAAGGTCTGGTAGGGGAGGAAAAATGCACTCAGATGGCAGACAGTCTTTGCCATCTTGCTGGCTCCTAATGAGAGTCATACTTTCGTCCCGAACAAGGACGAGCTGTCAAAGGAAAATCTGAAGGGTTCGGCAAAAGCGCATCCAGGAATGGTCAAAGAGCTATTCCTGTACAATCTGCCCTGCTCGCTCTATCGGCTGTGTAGGAAATGAGGTAAGCTGAGGAGTTTGTGATAGAAAATAAGGTTGCAAGCTGGGAATTTATCTCCTCTGATAAACCCTGGGCTATAGCACCTTGTACGGTATCTCCCAGCTCTTTCAGGAGATCTCTCTAGAGTTGGGTAAAATGTGTTAAGTAATTCAGTGACCCTAAGGTAAAGGCCGCCGAGAACATTAAGTTATGTACTCACCATAACGTTAGATGTATGTAGTCCATCTCGCCCCACATTCTTCACCTGTGGGTTCGGAGCCGAATGTCGGCTCTGACTCTGCCTATTTACTAGCTCGAAATTCTGTTTGGCTGGGCTAGGATGGTATCCCACAATACATTGCCTCACATTCCCAGATCTAGTTTGCTGCCAACAGAAATATAGTATCCATCGCCCAAACACACACACACCCATAACAAAGAGGTCCAACAAATTAACCAAAGGGACTGAAATATCAGAACTACAAGGTGATCCTCCAAATCCTCCAGGCGTGGGGGAGGGTAATGAAGAATGTGAGGCGAGATGGACTACATACATCTAACGTTATGGTGAGTACATAACTAACTCATGTTATGTAGTCCTATCTCGCCTACATTCTTCACCTGTGGGACAGTGTCCCTAGCACCTACATCCTGGGTGGCTCAATGGAAAATACTCCTGAGCACTGTGGAACCAAAAGATGATCTGCCCCTGGACACCACATCCAATTTGTAATGGGAAACAAACGTGTGAGAAGCCCATGTTGCAGCCGCACAAATATCATCCATCGATAACCTAGCCTGAAAGGCTGTGGAAGTAGAAACTGCTCTGGTAGTGTGTGCTCTGACTGGGAAGGGCAGGCTCTTTCCCCCTGCCTGATAAATAAAGGAGACACAACCAGCTATCCACCTAGAGATGGTGACCTTGGATATCGCAGACCCCAAGCGATTCTCTGAAAACAAAACGAAGAGCTGGTCTGACTTCCACCAATCTTTAGTCCTGTATAGATAAAAGCGCAGTTGCCTATGATGAAACTGGTACTCTGCCTTATTGGAGAAGTTGGGGAAGAAGACCGGCAGTTCAATGGACTGATTAATATTAGTTAAGGAAGCCACTTGGGGAAGAAAGGACAGATTTGGTCTGAGAGAGACCATCTTTATGGAATATCAAATACGGGGGCTTGATTGACAGGGCCTGGAGTTCTGAGACTCATCTAGCCGATGTGATAGCCATCAAAAAGACAGATTTCGTTGCAAGAAATTTTAAATCGCAGGAAGCCGCAGGCTCAAAGGGTGGGAGAGTGAGAGCCTGCAGAACAAAATTGAGGTTCCAGGGCATAACAGGTTGAGAGACAGGGAGACGAAGGAGAAGAGTGCCTTTTAGGAATGCTTTACACAGCCTGTGTGCCATTAAGCTAGGTTCATAAGCCACATGAAAATTTGAAATAGCCGCCAGCTGAACTTTGATGGTGGCTGAGAAAGACCCTTGGGCAGAATAAGCGAGACAAATTCCAAAACAGAATCAATGGGGGCTGTGTAGGGGTCAATACCTTTGGAATGGGCCCATATCGAAAACCTTTTCCACTTGCTAGGAGTAGATCTTCCTAGTGGATGGTTTATGAGAGGATGAAAGAATATGGACCAAGTCTGGAGAAAAATCTTGACACCTGACTACGGATGAAAGTTGAGTAGCCAGGCGGTCAGCTGGAGGGTCCCAGGGAGGAGTGGAGCTGTCCCGACGTGTCAGCAAGTCTGGACGAGGGTCCAGTGTCCAAGGAGCATCCACCATGTAAGGTTGAAGGAAGGGGAACCATACTTGTCGAGGCCAGTGTGGTGCGATCAGAATCTATCTGCTTCCCAAGGACAGCGCTTTCTGAATCACCCTCGAGATAAGGGGAAATTGAGGGAAAGCATACAGCAGACCAGAGGGCCAATTGTGCACAAGACCGTCCCTTGGAGATTCCCCAGGTGGGGGGGGGATCAGCGAGAAGTAGCTGCTGCATTTCGCATTGAGAGGACTGGCAAACAGATTGCAGCAAGGCTGACCCCATTTGCTGAATATGCTGTTCGCCACCCGGCGGTTCAGGGACCACTCAAGGCATGAGGATCGCTCTGCTTAGCCTGTCTGCAATCACACTGGTTTTCCCCTGGGATGTGCGTGCCACCAAGGCCAGTTGGGAAGCTATCGCCCAATTCCACACTCTCATGGCCTCTCTGCATAGGGGGTACGATCTGGTTGCTCCTTGCTTGTTGAGATACCACACTAGCTTGTTGAGATACACTCTGATAACATGTCAGTAGTGTGGTATCTCAATAGTCCCTAGAGGGAGGACATCCTGAAGTGCCTGCAACGCTAGGAGCACTGCCCTCATCTCCAGGACATGTGCAAGTCCATCTCGAGCTCCTGCCACGTGCCTTGGACCATCCTGCCGAGATAATGCCCCCCACCCTATCCGGGAGGCGTCCGTGGTCACTGTGGCTACCAAGTTGGGTGGAACAAAGGGGTTCCGTACGACTAAGTTGTTGGTGCATAGCCACTAACTGAGGTCCTGCTTGCATTTGCTTGTGATTAAGATAGGATGGGATAGGGGTGGTCTTTGGAAGGACCACTGGGCGAATAGGAGCCACTGTAGGATCCTCATATGTAACCTCGCTAATGGGACCATCATGACAGTGGACGCCATTGTCCCCAGTAAATGAAGAACTAGTCTTGTCCTCACCCGTGTCAGAGGCATCATCGTAAGAACCTGTCGTTGCAACCCTGTGATCCTCTCCATAGGTAGGAATGCTCTCAACCGAATAGTGTCCAACTCTGCTCCTATAAACGAGACACGCTGCGAGGGTAGCAAGGCAGATTATTTCCAGTTTATTGGAATGCTTAACCGGTGACAAAGATCGATGGTAGTATCTCTGTTTTGAAGTAGATGCTTGGTGGGGGCAGATAGGAGCCAGTCGTCCAGGTAAGGAAACACCCGGAATCCTTGACATCTCAAGTGTGCAGTCACCACTGCCATGCCCTTGAACACCCTGGGGGCTGTGGCGAGACCAAAGGGCAGGGCTCGAAACTGGAAATGCCTGGCTCCCAGCTGGAAGCGTAGATGACATCTGGATGCTCTGTCCATTTTCATGTGGTAGTAAGCATCCTTCAGGTCAATGGAGCACATCCATACTTTTCCCAACAATGGGAGAAGAGATTGTAGCGTGACCATCTGGAATTGCGTACGTAATGATAGAGTTGGCTGAGAGCCAAAATGGGTCTCAGGTTCCCCCGTTCTTTTCGGCACCAAAAAGAATCTTGAGTAAGTCCCTAATCCGATCTGGTCTGGGGGGACTGGTTGGATGACTCCTTTTTCTAGGAGCTGTGAAACCTCTGATGCTGCTTGATCCCTTTTACTGGGTGGAATGTCTGGGATCCATTTGACGGGAGGGGGTGCGGAATAGAATGGGATGGTGTAACTTCCGGCGATTATCTCTAATACCCATCGGTCCTGGGTGATGATGACCCAGGCTTCCAGATACCGGGAAATGACCCCCAACTGGCTCCGGAGAAGCACAGTCGGGCACGCCGTCAGGAATGAGAGTATGGGGAACCACGAAAGGGATCGCAGTCCCCAGAATTGCAAGGGGCCCCCTCTGCCTCTGGGGACGTCTCCCTGAATAAGACCCCCCACCCCTGCCTCGGGAGGGGGTCTCGCCCTGTGCGGCAGGAAAAGGCCTTTGACATCTTGAACCACATCTTTCCCCCTCGCTGAGCCTTGGGATAAGGTCTCGACGGGAGGGAAAAACTGACTCCTACGGCAGACAAGGTCTTTCCCTCTTATTCGCACCTGGTGAGGGTGTCTTTCACTTTGGTCCCGAACAAGGAGGAACCATCAAAGGGAGAATCAGTGAAGGAAGACTTAAAGGTCTCCGCAAAGTGACACAGGCGTAGCCAGGCTTGCCTCCTGAGGGTGATCCCTGAGCTAGCCACCCTATTAGCTCCCTCAGCCACGTACGAAATCAGTCGCATGGACGAGTTAGCGATAGAGTTGAGGGTAGAGAGCTGAGCATTGACCGTCTGAGCCACCGCCTCAGGCACGTTACCTGTTAGAGTATTAACACTAAGATCTCTCTGGAGCCGTGTGAAATGAGACAAATAATTCAGCGACCATAAGGCAAAGGTTGCTGAAGTCAGGGTACGCTTCCCGTACCGATCCATAGTCCTAAACTCCTTGTTAGGAGGATGGACCCAAGAGGAAGACTCAGCAACTTCCTTCTGTGTGGCAGCCGCCACCACCATAGCATCTACCGGGACTCCCTTTGTTAAAAATTCTTTCCCTTGGGGAGCAGACAAACATTTGTGGGGGCGTCGAGGAACAGGCTCCACGGAGTCAGGAGTCTCCCACAGCCTCGACAAATAAGGTCCAGGAGCTCGAAGGGTGGAGACATGCAGGAAGCGGAGGGCAGAGCGCCAAAGGCCTTAAGGAATACAGATATCCTCTGAGGGGGTTTTGGAGGGCCAGTCTCCTCTGTTTCAAGATCTCCAGGATATCGGAGAATGAAACGTTCTCAGAGGAAGACTTAGGGGACCCCTCCGATTCCTCGAGGTCAGTATCTGAAGTGAGGGACTCGTCCTGGGAGTCTACGTGCTTCCTCTTGCACAATTTCTTTCTTGGGGGGGGGGGTTTACTCGGGCAAAGGCTCCGAGGGCTCCTCAGAAAGAAGGGGAAGGGGACAGCTCGTGGGGGTATCCTTAGGCCCTGGCGCTCTGCTATCCAAGGATAGGTGGGTGTCAGAAGCTCTCGCCAGTGTTGTGGCAGATGGAAGACCGGATCAGAGAGAAGTAGCTGACCTAGCCAGCAGGTTCCGCATAGCCTTGAAGGCGGGACCTCCCGAATCGGAGGACCGACCGCCTTCCAGGGCCATGACTGTGACCGGTGTCTCTGCAGCAGAGGCACAGAGAGGGAGGCTTGGAACTGAAGGGTGTTCTGAGGCATCCCCTTCGGGCCCGACTGAGGAAAGCCGGGTCTCAAACCCTGTGGAAGGGACCAACAAGGTCGGAGCGATTCGGGCACCGATAAACCCTGCTGGGGGATCGGAGCCGACGAAGGAATGTCCCACAGAGTGGAGCTTACCAGCTCAGACGACAACGATGCGCTCGAGGAGGAATAGCAGGAAAGTACAGTTTTGTACCTACCATAAATGTAGATGTCCGATAGGTATGCATCTGCAGTCATAACATATGGGTTGTCCTGCCTCAGGCAGCCCTTCGGTCAGCCGGATTCCAAAGTCTGGGTCTGGCCTCGGCTGATGTCGCACTTCACCCGACGTCATAGCTCCTGGGGTATAAAGGCATCAGCCGACGCCATTTTCCTCCGTGTTTCTTGCCCCAGATGCCAGGTGCCCTCTAGGAAGGCTAAATTTGTATAAAAGTAGAAAATTCCAAACAGTAGAAATCAAAAAGTATATATACATATATACATACAAACAAATACACCATAAGATTCCCCCAGCTAGCTAAGAGAGGGGTAAGTACCCTAGGAATACCACAGAGAGGAAGGAGGGTGGGTAATCCTGACTGCAGATGCATACCTATCGGACAGCTACATTTATGGTAGGTACAAAACTGTACTACGTCCTTCAAGGATGCATCTGCAGTCATAACATATGGGTAGAATACCATAGCCAAACTGGGGGAGGAGGCACTAAGATAATGATGGTGTACTTAAGATCCCTTGTAAAACTGCAGTTGCAAAACCTGCTCGGGATCTGGAGTATAAAAGGAAGATTGTAATGCTTGGCAAATGTATGCACGGAGCTCCAAGTAGCAGCTTCTAAAATGTCTTTGGTAGCCACTCCTCGTAGGAAAGCTGTAGTGGTGGCTGTAGCTCTTGTGGAGTGAGGCCTGATATTTTCAGGAGTTATCTTTCCATGAAATGAATAGCAGAATCTAATGCAATTTCCTATCCATTTGAGATTGTCTGTTTTGAAATTGCTTTTCCTTGCACTCCTGTTGCATATGCTACCAAAAGCTGGTCAGTTTTTCGGCTGGCCTTAGTTCTGTCCAGATAGTAGCGCAGTTGTCTGTGTACATCCAAGGTATGTTCATAGGTTCATAGGTTCAAGCCCCATAGTTTTTTGGCTTACGCCCCACCCCTTTAGTATGGGGAACTGCTGTTGAGCTGTCCCTGGGAGGTATTATAGACATCTCCCCATCCATTGGTCATCATCCACTTGTCATCTTTTAGGGTGTCTCCTGCCCCCCACATATACCGATCATTTTATTTTATTCACAGCAGGAGTCTTTGGGTGATGAATCTATATCTCCAGCGTTAATTAATAGCCCATTAGTGGGGTTTAAGTCTCTCCTGCCTTGACTGACAGAGATCTAGATTTTTTGAGGTGAAGCATATTCATCAAATCTGGGTTTGACATGGCCTTGTATGTTAGGCAAAGGTCACCCCCTGTTCTGTGGGTTGGGGAAGAATGTAGGTAAATGAATAGCTTGGTTCAAGGATACGCTGGATACCACCTTTGGCATAAAAGTAGGATTGGTTCTCAGAGACAATCTATCCTGGTGAAAGATAAGGAAAGGCTGCACTGCCATTAATGCCTGTAACTCGGACACCCTTCTTGCTGAAGTGATTGCTAGCAGGAAGGCAGTTTTCCAAGATAAGAACTGTAAGTCTGCTGTTGCTGCTGGTTCAAAAGGGGGAAGTGTTAATTTTTCTAGCACAAAATTGAGATCCCATGCAGGCAGAGGTGGTTTCCTTGGAGGTTTTACATTTTTGATACCTCTCAAAAATTGTCTGAGGAGAGGATGAGAGAAGACAGGAGGATCCATGTTGTACTCTGCTGAAATTGCTGATGCATGAATCTTAATGGAAGAATAGGACAGGCCATTGTGGAACAGTTCTGCTAAGTATTCTAGGATGTGTGCTAGGTTTGCCAGTGTGACATTTGTTCCCTTTGCTGCACTCCAAATGACGAATCTCTTCCATTTGGCTGAATATGTTTTCCTTGTGGAGGGTCTGCGAGCCTCCAGGATAATGTCCTTAACCCTCTGAGATAAAACAGGTTGGTTTTGTTTTATGCAATTTTCCAAGCAGTTAGCTGCAGGGTTTTTAAGTTTGGATGCAGGGTCTTATAGTTGTTCTGTGTTAGAAGTAAAGGACATAGAGGTAGAGGCCATGAGTTCGTCTGAGACGAGCTTCTCAGTAGCGGGTACCAATGCTGCCTTGTCCAGTCTGGAGCTATCAGAATTACCTTTGGCTGTTCTTCTCTGATCTTCAGTAGAACTTTGTACATCAATGGGAGAGGTGGAAAGGCATATACTGTCAGGGCCTTCCAGCTGAAAGAAAGGGAGTCCACCCTCCAGGCTTGTGGGTGGTATACTCTTGAGCAGAATTTCTTCAGTTGGTGGTTGAGTGGGGAGGCGAACAGGTCTATCTCTGGCATTCCCCATTTCTTTGTTATGGTTTTGAAGATGTCTGGATGCAGCATCCATTCGTGAGCATCCGTGGTAGTTCTGCTTAAGCTGTCTGCTAGTGAATTCTCTTTTCCTGGTACGAATCTGGCCTGCAGTTGGATGTTGAGATTCAGGCCTAAGTTCCACAGGTCCAATGCCATCCGGCATAGAGAGTATGAATGTGTGCCTCCCTGTTTGTTGATGTACCACATGACTGTGGTATTGTCCGTCCTTATCAGCAGGTGTCCTTGCTGGAGGAATGATTTGAATGCCTCGATTGCATGCTTCACTGCCAGCATCTCCTTTAGATTTATGTGTAGATTCAGCTGGTCTTGGGACCATAGGCCTTGGATACACTTTTCTTCCATTTGTGCCCCCCAGCCTAGGTCTGAGGCGTCCGTGGTGATGGTCTGCCTTGGATGTGGTTTGTGGAAAGGCAATCCTCTGCTGATCTGGCAGGCCTGAGCCCACAACAGGAATTCTTTTTTCAGGAATGGAATGATTGGTATCGGGGCTTCTAGACTGTGTCTGTGTTGAAACCATACATTCCTTAGGTACCATTGTAATTTTCTCATATGCAGCCTGGTATGTGGGATCAAGATTATGCAGGATGCCATGCAACCCAGGGCCTGCAGGACTTTCCTTGCAGTAAGCGGAGTTTGTCTTGTTAATGCCATGAAGTAGACTGGTAGTCGCTTTTGTTTTTCTTCTGTGAGAAAAGCCATCTGAGTTAGTGTCCAGTTCTGCACCCAAAAATGTTATCCTTTGGGATGGCACTAGTCTTGACTTTTGTATGTTGACTGTGTATCTCAAGGCTTGCAGCAGTTGTATGACATAGGCCAAATCCTTTATTATCTTTGTCTTGTTGTCCGCTTGTATTAGGCAGTCGTCCAGGTATGGGTAGATTTGAATTCCCTGAAGCCTGCAATGAGCAATTACTGATGCCAGGCATTTCGTGAATACTCTGGGCGCAGTAGATAAGCCAAAGGGCAATGCTGAGAATTGATAATGCTCTGATCCTGCAAGAAATCTGAGGTGTCTTCTGCAATCTGGTCGTATAGGGACGTGCAGGTATGCCTCCTTGAGATCTAGAGTCACCAGCCAAGACTCCTTGCCCAACATGGGAAGAAGTTGCTGTAGGGTCAGCATAAAATCCTTGGCCTTGTTCCATAGATGGTACCTTTTCTATTGCTCTCATCCTTAGTAAGCTGATGATTTGTTTTAGAGCCTCTGATTTCTGGCTTGGTGGAAGGTTTGGCATTCCTCTCTTTTTTGGTAGAGTGTGGAAGTGAAACCTGTAGCCTTTGTCTATTGTTTGCAAAGTCCATTTGTCTCCTGTAATGCAATGCCAGTTTTTTGAAAATAAAGCTAGCTTTCTGCCCAAGGGTGCATCCAGTTGTTCCCTGGTAGGCGGAATCAGAGCCAAGTCATTGCGTCTGTCCTGTGGAAGTGGTTGCAGTCGCAGCACTTCTCTGGTTGGCAGGTTGCCACTGACGACCCCTGTAGGCACCCCTTGATTGACCTCTGCCTCTTGGGAGTCTATTTCTGCCTCTCTGTGCTCTGGAGGTGTCTGGAAAGGACCAATTCTTTGAAGGCCAATTTCTGCTGAACCTCGGAGGTTGGACCTGCAGAAAATCCTTGACTGTTTGGACAGATTTTGCTTTTTCTTCCACTTTTAGAACCTCCTGTGCAGGGGAGCCAAATAAACTTTGTTTCTCCATAGGGGCATCTAGGAGTTTAGACTTAACATGGTCTGGCAAGGATTGTTCTTTTAGCCAGGCATGCCTTCGAATCACTGCTCCATTCATTGCTGATCTAAATGAAGCCTCCAGTGCATCATAGCCACATTTTAAGAAATGATTACTGACCTGCTGAGAGTTGTGTACCAAATCCTGAAGGGACTTACGGTCTAAAGGTTCAGGAGAGGACAGCTTTTTATTCAGCTGATCCAACAAAAATTCCTGGTACTGTATCATGTGAAATTGACTGTTTAAAGCCCTGGCAGAAAGAGTAGCAGATGTATAAACCTTTTTACCCCATCTCTCTAATGCTCTTGATTCTCTTTCAGAGGGTAGGGGGTTTTTGGCAGAGGCAGCTGCAACACCTTTAGGGCCCTGAGAAATGGTTTCTGGGTCTGCAGCATGGGCCTTATACAAGTGGAAGTGAGAATCCGGGACCCTGTAGTATCCGTCAGGTTTGGCAGGGGCCGGGGGAAGAGAATCAGGGGCAGTACTGGCATCATTGTATGCATCATCAACAACTGATAGTACAGGTGGTATGGCTAAAGGCCTATGCTGTGGTAAGTGTAAAAAAGTCCTTAGCCTTTTCCTAGAATCAGAAAAATCCTGACCCTGCCATTGGAAGTGTTCCCTCATTGAGTGTAGAGTTTCCCCAAATGAAAATTCTTCTGGAGGAAAGGCCGAAGGAATGGAGTCTTCTGCATCAGAAGACTCATAAGGCGAGTATGGTCCTTCCTGATGGTCAGATAAATCTGAACCATCCGAGGAATAGTCAGAGGAGGGAGGTTCAGGGGGTTCAGACCTAGGCCTCTTTTCAGGAGGGGGTTGTGAGGCCCTGTCTGGGTGAGGTTGGGATTCCCTAATCAGAGAAATAAGGTCCTCAGCAAGGCTGAGAATCTGAGAACTTGAGGTAGGTCTGTGAGGGAGCATTTGTAGGTAAGGCCTTGGAAAGTTTAGCTGCTTTAGCCCTGGAGAAGGCCTTGATAGACATAGAAGCAGGGGGTCTAGCTGCCCCACATGCAGGAGTAGAGATGTCC
This sequence comes from Protopterus annectens, assembly GCF_019279795.1. NCBI lineage: Eukaryota > Metazoa > Chordata > Ceratodontiformes > Protopteridae > Protopterus > Protopterus annectens. Next base: position 76,690,087 of record NC_056730.1, on the reverse strand, counting down.
AACGGAATGGTGTCTGACAAATCTTGTGTGCCTGCTTCTTCAGTAGGAATTTCTGTAGCCAACTCAGCCAGGGCCTGTGTGGCCTCGGTTGTCAGAGGCATGCTTTCGGCCGAAGGGAGAACCGAGGTCTCGGTTTCAGCCGAAACAGACACTCGCGGTAGGCCTAACCGTGGTTTCAGCCGAAACCGCGAGTGTCTGTCCTTTTCCTTGCGTTTTTTAGCTAAATGTGTAGTCTGAGTCTCCGACGGCATTTTATATGCAAAAGCGGAGCCAAAAAACTCTTCAGCAAACTCAGACCGACGTCTAAGTGTCCGTCGGTTGAAGGAAGCACAGGCTAAACAAGCTGATACGTCGTGGTCTGGGCCTAAGCAAGGAAGGCAGTAAGAGTGGAAATCCTTATGAGGTATTTGTTTCCCACAAGTTAAACAATTATTTACTTTGTCTGACATCGGCTGAGGCAAGAAAGAGTCCCCAACGGGGTACTTAGCTTTTTTAGAAGTCTTCAGTAGCTGAAATCTCTGGATCTGACCGACCGGCACTTGCGAACAGCTTCTGCTTCGGGCACCGCGCGGCAAGAAAGACCGAGGAAAATGGCGTCGGCTGATGCCTTTATACCCCAGGAGCTATGACGTCGGGTGAAGTGCGACATCAGCAGAGGCCAGACCCAGACTTTGGAATCCGGCCGACCGAAGGGTTGCCTGAGGCAGGACAACCCATATGTTATGACTGCAGATGCATCCTTGAAGGACATCAACTAACACAGCTGGCGCCGGAGCAGACTGGGTCGGAGCAGAGAAAAGTTTGGCCAACACCGGTGACTGTAGGAGCCTCTGCACCACCCTATCTACATCCAAATCGGACAGCCTGGAGGATTTGGAGGAGATGGATGGAGATCTGGACCTCCTACCTGGAGAACCCTGCCTCAAAACTTGGCGACCGGCTCCGAATTGGTTCCAAAACTATCGGAGTGGACGCAGACTCAGGTCGACACAGCTACCTCCTGCAGCCCCAATGCCAGTGGAGCCGAGGAAGCAGACTCGACAATGGTAATTTTACAAGGTGGCTCCGAAGTAATACATGGAGCCGGATACCTTTTCTTTGATTTGGAGGATTTAGACTTAGACTGGGAGCCGAACCTAAATCCTCCTCAAAGGACGGTTTTAGCAGGCCCTTTAGTCCTTGGGTGCTCCAAGAGAGGAAAAACAAATTGATCCTAAAGGCGTAGAAGAAACTGCACGACTCCTGAAGGTGGATGGCTCCAAGACAGTAAACAGACAGAATGTCAGTCTGTGATGGACATTTTATAGGCACACTTTTGAACACTTTTTAAAGCCAGAGGGCTTATGCTCTTTTTGTTCCTTAGACATGCCAAGCCAACAATTGTAGCAGCCGCTACGGACAAAAGGCGGGAAACTGCTAACACAGAAATGGAAGAACAAGTATAAGCAACAACCAAGCACAGGGGAGAACCTCTAAATAAAACTGTTCTCAACTTAAAAGTAAAAGCACCTACAGCCAGACAACCACCACAAGGAGGACTAGGTCCTCTAACTCAAACGGGCCTAGCCCGAAGGAATAAAGGGATACCACACACAAACACTCGCAACCTACAAAAAATAACACAGCAACAACACTATGAACTCTATTTGTATAACAATAATTAGCCAAAAATTTTCACAAGAGAGCTTTTTTAGCAATACTTAGCCACAGCCAAGTAGAGAGCACGTCCGAGCTCTACAAGTGGCAAACGAGATCTGGGAATGTGGGGCAATGTATTGTGGGATACCAACTTAGCCCAGCCAAAGACTTTCGAGCTAGTAAATAGGCAGAGTTGGAGCCAACATTCGGCTCCGAACCCACAGGTGAAGAATGTAGACGAGATAGGGAAGCATATGATGTTATGTAGTCCTATCTGTCCATCGTACGAGACTCCTCATTTGGTGCATAAACAGATGCACAATTTTCAGCTTTTTCTTTGTGGCCGCTGCCACCACCATCGCATCTACTGAACTCCCTTTGTTAAATATTGCCTATCCTCTGGGGCCGTGTTGAATTTATTTGGTCTCCTCGGAAGAGGGTAAACTGACTTATGTCCCACACCTTTCAACTCAACACCCAGGAAGGGCGGAGACACCCAAGAGGTGGAGGGGCGAGAGCCAAATGCCCCCAGGTATACAGACATCCCCATAAAGAGCGAGGGATTTCTAGCCGCCCCTCTGCTTACCGATCTTAAGGAGGTCTGAAAAACAGACATCCTCAGAGGGTGACTGTGGGGCCCCTTCCGAATCCTCTAAGTCGGTATCGCAGGTGAGACTTACGCGAGTGTATGGACTTCCTTTTGCATTGTTCCTTCTAAGGGACCTCCTTGCGTGGATGTTCCGGGGAAGATGTTGAAAGAGGAGGTTTCACCCATTGGGGTTTCCTGGGCTACTGACTCTACATTGGGGCTGATGGAGGGATGAAGCAAAATATGCCGGCCCTTTAGGGGGAAGAGTGGCTGGAGCCGAAGGTGGAAGACTCAGTGGAAAGCGCACTCCGCATCACCTCGAAGGTACCACGATCCTGGGCAGAGAGACTCCAGTCCCCAAGTACCGGGAGATCTAACAGGCTCCTAGGCTGTCGGAGCCTAACTCACCTGTGTTGCAGTACTGAGAGGGTCTTTTCCAACGAGGGTCTGACCCCCCCCCCAGAGCTGACCAGGGAGCATCTGCTCCCAGATCCCTTGATGGAAGACTGCATCAATGACATCGGAGCAGATGTCAGAGCAGAGATATCTTGAGTGATTACTGGCTCTGCTGGTTCCAGCACAATGACTTCCTGACACTGGCTCCAAACTTGTCGGAGGAGGAATAGATGGCAGAGATACAGTAGTCAGATCCACGATCTGATGGGCTGGGCTCGAAATAATTTCTGCTAGGGCCTGTGTCCACAGCAACCTCTTCACCACCTGCTCCATGTCATCTGATAACCTGGAGGACCGAAAGGAATGGGTCAACGACATGCGACTACCTGCCACACAGTACAGAAGATTTCAGCAGAGAGTACATGAGCTCCAATGACAGACTCCTTTTTCAGCTCCACAACAGTTTCAAAGACTCTGATGGAACTCTGGGAGGGCCAGGTTTGTCAGAACAGAGAACTTTTGGGTACGAAGATACTGTATCTTTTTGACTGCTTGACAGCTCAGACACCAGAGCTGATGTAGTGAACTTAATTGTCTTACACAAATTTTATAGGTAGGTAACTAGGCTGCTGGCTCTGGTGCCTATATAAACCTAACTAAACGGTACCATGGCTTTCGCCACCCAAGAAAATTACATTCCTGTGCCTGTCAAGCAGAGCCAGAGAAGTGATCCCTAGGGTGAATTTCTCATCTCCCATCCAATCAAGATATTTCTTAAAAAGTGCTAATGAGCTTTGCTTGATATAGATAGGTAGTTTGTTCCAGAGTATGGGAAGTCTCTGGGACAGGAAATATATCCCTCCAGCATGTTCGGTTTATTGTGGTGACAAGGTTTAGGTCCCTAGAGCGTGTAGCTCGGAGGGATTGGGATTTCTTTAAGTGGAGAATGTCCAATAGCTCTGGGTTTGTATGTCAGGCAGAGATTGCCTCTGAGTAGGCAATATGCAACAGAGTAAAGCTGAAGGTTTTTGTTTAGACTGTCTGCGTACGGCATCTGTTTGAGGCTTGTAATCCTCAGATATTTCTGCGGCCTTTCCAGTTGTAGCGGTCTTGTGAAGTACATACCAAAAGGAGCATTTTACTGTATAATGGGTCTAATGAGTGACTAGTAGAGAACAATGACCTTTTTTCCTGGATGATATGGTGTGCCACGTAAACTTGATTTCCTGAGTACTGTGGTGATGTGATCAAAGGAGAGACTACTGTCCACCTGTGTCCCAAAGTCTCACTTTCTGTGTTAAGACTACCATCTATATAGTAGTTCATGGGTACAGAGTTTTTACCAAAAGGGATGACTATGCACTTTTTGGCATTTATCTTGAGGCCATGGTTTAGATAACAGGCATCTCTCTCAGCGAGGCCCTTTAGTAGGATGTCCACATCGTTAGGAATTTTGATTATGGCTCCTAGTTAGCAGTCATCTACGAACTTAGTTATCCAAAGACCTTCTGTGTTAGCCTGTACTTCAGAGAAGTAGATATCTAACAGAAGAGGACCCAGGACTGAACCCTGTGGTACTCTACTTGTCAATGGTGTGAAGTTGGATTTGGAGTCTACTACTTTCACAGTGTGGGTTCTGTCAGAGCACCAGCTGGCAACTCATCTTGTGACACAGGGATTTATACCTAGTTTAGTGAGTTTATCTATAATTTCAGAGTGAGGGAATGGTGTTGAAAACCTTGGCAAGATCTAGATAGGCAGTGTGAACCACCATACCCTCATCTACAGCTTTGGTGACTGCTTCAAAGAAGTCCATCAGGTTTAGGAGACATGACCTGCCTTTTACAAACCCAAAGTGGGTAAGGTCCAGAGTCTGGAGATTAAAAATGTCATTGTTTAGAAGTTCTATGATGATACGTTCTATAGCCTTGCAGACCAGGTTAGTCAAGCTAATGGGGCAGTAGTTCCCAGGGTCTGTGGTGGCTCCCCCTTTGTGGAGTGGGATAACAGTTGCCATGTGCCATTCAGTGGGCACAAAGCCTGAGGTGAGGCTATGACTGAACATGGTACTTGGGTGGGATGCCAGTTCGTTCCATAGTTATGTAGAACTCAGCCAGGGATGTTGTCAGGTCCCATGGATGCTGTGTTCTTGGCTTTGGAGTGTGTTTTTTACCTGTGCAGCCTTGATTACTGGAACTTTGCATTCTTCCGGTATAAAGATAGGCCCTTTAGGGGATGAGAGGGGGGTAAAGTTAGCACTGAACCTATCTGCCAGGATGTTGGCAATATCAGTTGGTTCTATATATTTAGTACCATTTTGCTGCAACTCAGAGCAGTGTTGTCATTGAGATTTCTGACACAGCTATAGAATACTTTGTGGCTATCTTTAGAATCAGTGGCCATTTTGTTTTCGCAACTAGCTTTAGAGAATTTTAAAAGGGATCTCGGCTCTTTTGAGGCTGACCAGGGAGTTCCTCCAATCATGGGATTTTACTTTTGTGACAGTTTCTTCTGTTGTAGAGTTGGTTTATAGCAAGGGACTACCAGATTGGCTTCCATTTTTTTGGAGGATAGCATCTTGGTTCTGTTTGGGATACACGAGTGTATGGATCGTGCCAAGTGCTTATAAAGTGCATTTGTGTAGAATTCAACAGTCATAACTGTATTGTCCATCTGCATGGGTGTCAAAGTTCACCCCTTCTGTCTTAAGTGCAAAGTTGACTTTGGAGAAATTTTTTTACGGTGGTTTCCCTAATAGGGGGTGGGATGTGGGTGTCTAGGGTGATTAGCTTGTGGTCAGATCTGACAGAGGAATTGACCTCTGGTGCAGAACACTGGTTGCCCATGTTGGCAATGGGAGAGGGTGTGGATAAGTTGATCCAAGAAGTTGGAATTTATGAGGCCTGATTACTTCTTCAAAAAGGCCTTTTAACAAACCCCTCAGTTTTTCCTCTCCTGTAAAACCCTTGCACTAAAGCCATAACAAATGGAGCACGAGTCCTAAAGAAGAACTGCTCCTAGAAAATATACAAAATGTATATCCGTTCAGAGATTTTCTGGTTGCACGAATCGCACTTTTTAAAAGCAGGTTAGCCTGACTCCTTAACAGGTTCTTTAGACATTTTGTAACTCAACTACAACAGCTAACAGTAACTACAATAACTATAACTGCAATAGAAAAAAAGGCAAGTAGAAAGTTATTTTTTTTTTTTTAGGGAAGGAACGAGGTGCGAGGAGGAGGAATCGCCAAGTTAGTCTCCTCCAGCCCAAGGAGACTCCTTAAGAAAAAAGAAAGAAGCACTGAAGAAAGGGGCTAATATAAAGAATCCCCCCAATTTAAACAGATTCTTTAAGGGGAATAAGAAAAATCGTGCACACACACACACTATATACAAGTCTAGAGTAAGACAGTGCAGGAGCCATACTGACGAGGATGAAAGTGCAGGAGCCATTCCAACTTTAGGGACCGGTGTAGTTCTCATATGGAATCTGGCTAGAGGTACCACTGGAATGGTAGACTCCATGAATCCTAGCCCCAACAACATCCCTGGCTGTAACTGAAACATGAGTTAGGAGATGAAAATGGCAAAGCAGGGAAAGAGCCTTGAGGAAAGTAAGGAGGCCAGCAGACAGATGACCTGGAGCCTGCAATTGAAAAACATGATCCTGAGAAAGAACCAGGACGGACTCCTGAAAGTTTACTGTAAATCCCTAGTTCCAGGAAAAAAGTACAGTTTTGTACCTACCATAAATGTAGATGTTCGAAGATCCACATTGCTGCAGTCCTAACACTTGGGTAGTCCGCTGTCCCAGTCGGCCCGAATACCAAAGTATAAGGCTGACGTCGGTCAGGGCGCATTAGTCTGACGTCAGGACGTCAGGGTACAAATGCACATGACCGACTTCATATCCTCAGTCTTTTCTTGCCCCAGATGTCAGAAGACCCTAAAAAGTTAAGGCCAAAACCAAAAAACACCAAACACTCCTGTACCAAATATATATACAATATATACAACTTACAAAAGTACAACCCCACCCACACAACCACCCCTAAACACAGAGGGGAAGGAGGGAGGGTAAATTGGACTGCAGCAATGTGGATCTTCGAACATCTACATTTATGGTAGGTACAAAACTGTACTATGTTCTTCATCCCACATTGCTGCAGTCCTAACACTTGGGTAGAATCCCAAAGCAGAGGTAAGGGAGGCTGGCAAATCATAAAGAAGCTGGAGCTGTCAACATGCCCTGCAAAATAGCAGTGGCAAAACCAGCCCTAGATTTAGAGTAGAGAGGAAGGTGGTAATGCTTAGAGAAAGTATGCACTGAACTCCAAGTAGCTGCCTCCAAAATATCCTTAGTTGCCACCCCCCTTAGAAATGCTGTTGAAGTGGCAGTAGCCCTAGTGGAATGAGGCCTAATCCCAGCTGGAATCTCCTTGCCATGATGGGAATAACAAAATGCAATGCAAAACCCAATCCACTTAGAAATAGTTTGTTTTGACACAGGCTTGCCCTGAGAACTCAAAGCAAAAGAAACAAACAACTGCTGAGACTGCCTAAAATCCTTAGTCCTGCTTAAATAACGCAACTGCCTGTGTACATCTAAAGTGTGCAAAATCTTTTCCCCCTTATTTTGGGGATCTGCATAAAAAGTGGGCAAATGAATAGTTTGGTTTAAAGCCACACTAGAGACCACCTTAGGCATAAAGGAAGGATTAGTACGTAATGATACCCTATCCTTATGGAAAATCAAAAAAGGCTCAACCGCCATAAGGGCCTGCAATTCAGAAACCCTTCTTGCAGAAGTAATGGCCAACAAAAAAGCAGTCTTCCATGACAAGTATTTCAATTCAGCAGTAGCCGCAGGCTCAAAAGGTTGTAGAGTAAGTTTCTCCAACACAAAATTGAGGTCCCAAGCAGGAGTAGGAGCTCTACGTGGGGGTCTTATATTCTTTGCCCCTCTAAGAAATTGCTTAAACAAAGGATGAGAAAACAATGGTGGGTCACAATCATAGTGAGCTGAAATTGCTGCAGCATGAATCTTAATGGAAGAGAAAGACAAACCTTTGTCCAATAACTCAGTAAGATATTGAAGAGCCACACTTAAATTAGGCTCAGAAACCTCCAAATCCTTTGCTGCACTCCAAAATAAAAATCTCTTCCATTTGTCTGCATACACTTTCCTTGTACTAGGTCTCCTGGCTTCCATAATCACATTCAAAACTTGAGGAAGTTGAGACCTGCTGTGGTTCAAAACAGAATATGCCAGGCTGTTAGATGAAGAGTGAAGCTTGACATTGAGTAGATGACCGTCCCTCTGAGACAATAGGTGTGGAATCAAAGGTAAAGGCCATGGAGGCTTCCTTACCAGACTCCTCAGTAATGGGTACCAGTGTTGTCGAGGCCAATCTGGAGCTATTAAAATCATCCTTGGCTTGTCTTGTCTGACCTTTAGGAGTACCTTTGGGAGGAGAGGCAGAGGCGGAAAGGCGTACACATGAAGATTTTTCCAACTGAAAGAAAGAGCATCCACTTTCCAAGCTGTGTGATGAAACCTTTTCGTGCAAAACTTTGGCAGCTGGTGGTTTAGTGGAGAAGCGAACAGATCTATGTCTGGAGTTCCCCATGACACTGTCAATTTTCGAAATACATGAAGATCCAGTTTCCACTCGTGGGGATCCATGATTTGCCGGCTTAACACATCTGCTAAGGAGTTCTGTGCTCGGCAGAAACGTTGCCTGAAGGTTTAGTTGCAAGCTGAGCGCAGTCTCCCATAAAATCATTGCTTGCCTGCATAGAGGATAAGAATGTGTTCCCCCTTGTTTGTTGATGTACCACATGACAGTTGTGTTGTCTGTTAGAATCAACACCTGCCCTGGAAGAAGTAACTCCTTGAAAGCCAGTAATGCAAACTGGACTGCCAACATCTCCTTCATGTTGATATGTAGATGCTGTAGTCTGGCAGGCCACTTGTCTTGTATCCACTTTCCATTCAGATGAGCTCCCCAAGCTATGTCTGAGGCATCTGTCGTTAGAATCTGACTCGCCTCTGGCCGGGTCACAGAGAGTCCCTTGTTTAGGTGACATTCCTGAGCCCACCACAAAAATTCCTTTTGAATGCAAGGTATTAGAATGACAGTGTCCAAATCCTGGCAGTGCTGTGTCCATACATTTTTGAGATACCATTGCAGCTTCCTCATATGCAGTTTGGCATTGGGAAGCACCAGAATACAAGATGCCATGAACCCTAAGGCTTGAAGGACTGTCCTTGCAGTCAGCCCGGACTGAAGAGATAGTTGATGGAAGTAAAGTGAAAGATTCTTTTGTTTGTCCGGGGTTAAAAAGGCCATCTGGGTTGCTGTATTCAGTCTCACACCCAGAAAGCACATGTCTTGAGAGGGTACTAGACTGGACTTTATTTCGTTCACAGAATACCCCAGGCATCTTAGCACTGCTATCACATATCCCAAATGCTGAAAAAGGTCTTCCTTTTCTTGAGCCAGAATCAGGCAGTCGTCCAAGTAAGGATAGATTTGTATTCCTTTTAGCCTGAAGTAAGCTATCACTGGAGCCAGAACTTTTGTGAATACTCTGGGCGCAGTAGATAAGCCAAAGGGCAATGCAGAGAACTGATAATGGGAATTCCCAGCTCGAAAACGCAGATACTTCCTGCAACTTAGTCTGATAGGCACATGAAGGTAAGCCTCCTTGAGATCTAAAGTTACTATCCAATGATCTTTTCCCAGCAGAGGTAAAAGCTGTTGCAACGTCAACATCTTGAACTTGGGAATGTCCAGATAAGTGTTGAGGATAGACAAATCCAAAATTGGTCTCCACGTGTTCCCCTTTTTTGGTACTAGGAACAGGCGAGAATAAAATCCTAGGCCCCTTTCTGGCACAGGAACCGGCTGAATGGCCCCTATTTGGAGTAACAGAGAAATTTGCTTGTGAGCCTCTTTTCTTTGTAGAGGAGGAATGTCTGGCATGCCTTTGAAAGGAGGCAAGGTATGGAAATAAAACCTGTAACCGTGGTGAATGATATCCAATACCCATCTGTCTTGGGTAATTAAACTCCAATTTTCTTTGAAAAGTGCCAGCCTTCCTCCCAAAGGTGCTGCCAGACGAGAAGGCTCTGGCAGCTGAAAAGGCAGGTCATTGGGTCTGTTTACGAAAGGACTGACCCCTGCCCTCACCAGAAGACTGAGCAGGCGAACTCCCTGTTCTAGGCCTAAAAGAACCTTGAGCTCTGCCCCTGCCACGTCTAGACCTACCCCTAGACTGGGAATCATAAGAAGGATATGTCCACCCCTTAGTAGGCCAATTTCTACTAAACTTTGGAGGCTGAACCTGCAAAAAATCTTTAACAGTCTGCATAGACTTAGCCTTGTCCTCCATTTTCTTTAAAACTGCTTCCACAGGCGAACCAAACAACACATCAGATTGTAACGGAGCATCTAAAATCCTTGTCTTAACATGCTCCGCCAAATTCTGATCCCTCAACCAGGCGTGCCTGCGAAGAACAGAACCAGTGGCAGCCACCCTCGAAGAGGCCTGTACAGCATCAAAACCACATTGCAAAGAATGCTTACCCACCAGAAATACAATTATTCACTTTTTCTGACATCCGGTTAAATACTGAGGCAAGAAAAAAACAAAATATTCCCCAACGGGGTACTTAGCCAACTTTGATTCGGTCTGAAACTCCGACTTCAGAAAATTTCAGAACGCCAACCTGCACTCGCAAAACTGCTTCTGCATCGGACCATGCGGCAAAAAAGACTGAGGATATGACGTCGGTCATGCGCATTTGTACCCTGACGTCATGACGTCAGACTAATGCGCCCTGACCGACGTCAGCCTTATACTTTGGTATTCGGGCCGACTGGGACAGCGGACTACCCAAGTGTTAGGACTGCAGCAATGTGGGATGAAGAACATCATCGCAGTGAAGGTGATAGGGCTCTGGGAGGAAGCCTAAATGCATAGGTGGTCCAGACAAAAAGATCAATACCTCTCATCTTGAAGAACGCAATCACGGGACTCAAGCACTTGGTGAAAACCAGTGGCTCAATTGAAAGGCCAAAAGGCAAAGCAGAGAATCGAAAATGCAAGGAACAAAAAAAAAAAAGCAGCAAAAACTTTCTAAAAAACAAATAGGGATGTGAAGATGAGCATCTCTGATGTAGAAAAACAGGAAAACTTTCCTGGGAAAGAAAAAACGGAAGCCAGGTCTGAAGGGATAACATCTGTAAGAAAGGAAACTTCAGGTGTAGTCCTTCCTGGAAACATACATTTTGTAATGAAACTCCCTTCCCCTGCTGAGAAAGTGGAAAAGCTTGAATGTTGCCTTTAAACAGAAAGCCCTGAAACAGTTCTGGAAAGGAAGCTGGCTGCTGAGGAGATTGAGGGATGCCAAAAAAGGGAGGAACAGATTGTTGCACCATGAAGTATCCCCCCCCCCCCCCCCCAAGGATGATGGACAGAACCAAATAGTCTTTATGGATTCTTAACCAACTGGGACAGAATCCAATAGTCTTTATGGATCCTTAACCAACTGGGATAGAGAGAGACAGATAAATCTGAAAAGGGGGAGGGTTATGTACTCACCATAACAATCCATCCTTGTTGTCCAATTTCATTTATCCTTGACAAATGGGTCTACTTCTGAGTATAGGATATGACTACTAAATCTATAGCTCACCAAAAGTAGTCAGCTTTACGCTTACCGAAAATGCTCCTCTCCCAATTGCATCATGCAGTTTGTAGAAAAAAATAAATACAAAAGCAATGTAGTAACCTCAACAACCTTCCTATGGTCCATACATTAGTAACACTACTGGCCAAAAGTAATTATGTGCTCCAAAAACTTCAAAGGGCAGGAGGGAGAGGGAGAATAAATGGAAATAGACACCACAGATGAACGTTTTGGTCAGTACATAACTTCATCGGATGTTAATTTTCAGAGTCTCAAGCTTCCTAGGACCTTGGGGGTCTCTAGGTATTCCTGAGCACCCCAGAACCAAATGGTGCTCTGCCCATAGAAATCATATCCAATTTGTAATGACTAAGATATGAGCTGCAGCCCAAGTTGCTCCTGCAGAAATATCATCCATGGAAGCCCTAGACTGAAAAACTGCTGAAGTAGAAATGGTTCATGTAGAAAGTGCCCTTAAAGGTCTAGGTAAACAGATTTTCTTAGTAAAGATAAACAAAACACAGCCATCTGGCTACCATTACTTAGCACACGGGTTGGTAAAGTCTTGCAGATTACAAGGACACAAATAACTGATCGGACTTCCGTATATCCTCGGTTATGTGCAGAAAAGTGCAATAGTCTGTGAACATCTAGTAAATGTAAGCAGTATTCACCTTTGTTAGAGGAATTAGGGGGGGGGGTACAGTTATGTGCCTACCATAAATGTAGATGTTAGAGTGTATTCACTGTTGCAGTAATTACTCTTGGGTTATCCTGCTGGCAGGCTACCCGCAGTTGGCCTGAATTCCAAAGTCTTGGTTCGGCGTTGGTTGCTGTCACCTCTTTCCTGACGTCAGTGCGCCACGGGTATAAAAGATGCAGCAGACGCCATTTTCTTCAGTTTTTCTTGCCCCAGCTGTCAGGTGCCCCCAAAAGGGTAGGCTAAATAGATTATGCCAATAAACATGCATGCACTAAAGTAAACATTTCCTTCATCTACAAGCAAATACACCACATAGGTTGTATAGAATAAAGAAGTACAGATAAGACCCAGCAAATGAAACTGGGATGGTGGGAGGGTAACCTGGACTGCAACAGTGAATACAATCTACATTCATGGTAGGTACACAACTGTACTATGTTCATCATGTTTCACTGTTGCAGTCATTACTCTTGGCTGAGGAAGGGTGGCTGGGCTAAACCAGATTAGGAGAGGCTATGAGGCCCTGTAGTGGCTAAGCCTGCTCTGGATTTAGAGTAGAGAGGTAAGTGGTAGTGCTTTATAAAAGTGTGCACTGAACTCCCAAGTTGCAGCCTCTAAGATGTCTTTGGTTGGTACTCCTCTTGAGGAAGGCTGCTGAAGTGGCTGCTGCTCTGGTAGAATGTGGCCTAATGCCCTTAGGCAGTGATTTGCCATGCTGAGAGTAGCAGAAACGAATGCAATGGCCTATCCATTTTTAAATAGTCTGTTTTGAGATGGCCCTTCCTTGTGATCCTGCAGCATATGCCACTAAAAGTTGCAGTCCTTCTGAAAGCTTTAGTTCTTTCCAAGTAGAAGCTTAGCTGTCTGTGTATGTCCAAAGAATGCAGAAGTCTCTCACCCTTGGTTCTGTGGGTTTGGAAAAAAGGTAGGCAAGTGAATGGTTCGTTAAGGGCCACACTGGACACCACCTTAAGCATAAATGTAGGGTTCGTCCTAAGGGAAATCCCTGTCTGGATGGAAAATGATAAAAGGTTCCACAGACATGAGTGCCTGTAACTCAGAGACTTGTCTTGTAAAGGTTATTGTTAGGAGCAGAGCTGTTTTCCAGGATAAGGATTTTATATCAGCTGTTGAGGCTGGCTCAAAAGGAGGCAGTGTGAGTTTCTCAGACATAATTGAGGTCCCATGCAGGTATTGGTGCTCTCCTTGGAGGTCTTATGTTTTTTGGCCCCTCTGAGGTACTGCTTTATTAAAAGGATGAGAAAAGATAGGTGGTTCCGTACTGTAATGGGCTGAAATGGCAAAGGCATGAATCTTAATTGATGAAAAGGATAGGCCTTTGTCCAGCATCTCAGTTAAGTATTCCTTGTTCCTAGTTCCAAGCACAGAATCTCTTCCATTTTTCTGCATAAGATTTTCTGGTACTGGGCCTCCTGGCCTCCAAGATAACATCCATTACAGCTTTGGAAAGGAGTGTTCTGAATGGCTACATTATCTGCCATGCTGCCAGATTTAAGGTCTGGAGTTGGCTGTGCAGGATCAGATTGTTTTGTTGGGTCAGTAAGTGAGCAGTATGAGGCAATGTCCAGGCTGGACCTTGAGACAAGTTCTTTGGGATTGGGTACCAGTGCTGGCGTGGCCACTCTGGGGCAATCTATCATTTTTGGCTTCTCTTGTCTGACGTTTAGAAGTACCTTGGGGAGGAGAAGCAGTGGAGGAAAGGCATATACTGTTAGTTTTTTTCCAGCTGAAGGATAGGGCATCCACTTTCCATGCTTGCTTGTGATAAATCCTTGTGCAGAATGTCTGCAGTTAGCAGTTGTGAGGGTAGGCAAATAGATGTCTAGGCATCCCCATTTTCTTGTTATGCTGAAGACTTGTGGGTCCAGTTTTTACTTGTGGGGATCCATGAGGTTTCTGCTTAGTTCATCTGCAAGAGTATTTATTTTTCCTGGCAGGAATTGTGCTTGCAGGTGAACATGATAAGTCAATGCTGTGTCCCACAAAGTCATGGCTTGTCTGCAGAGGGAGTAGGAATGTATGCCTCCCTGCTTGTTTATGTACCACGACTGCAGTATTGTCAGTCTTTATCAGTAGTTGTCCTGGATGAAGTAGATTCTTGAAAGCTGTCAGGGCATTCTGAACAGCTAGCATCTCTTTGATGGATAGGAGGATGCATCTGGCTTGCGGGCCATGTGCCCTGAAAACATTTTTCTGCCATGTGGACCCCCCAGGCATAACCGGATTGTTAGTGTCTGGCTGGCTGTGGGTAAAGTGAATGGCTGCCCCTTGTTGTGGTGACAGGCTTGTACCTACCATCGAAACTCCTGTTGCAGGCAAGGAATGAGTGTAATTACTGTTTCCAGGCTGTGGCAATGTTGAGTCCAAACACTTTAGATACCATTGCAGTTTCCTCATATGCAGTCTAGCATATGGGATTAAGCAGGATGCCATGAAGCCCAAAGCCTGCATAATTTTTCTTGCAGATAACTGGGTCTTTGTTGCCAACATTTTGAAGTAAGAAGTCAGTTGCTTTGTCTGGCGTGAGATAAGCCATCTGGGCAGTTGTATTTAAGCTTGCACCCAGGAATATCATCTCTTGAGGGTACTAGTTTCGATTTCTTTTCGTTTACTGTGTACCCTAGGCAAATTAGTTATCTTTTTACAAACGCCAGATGCTTTAATAGAATGTCTTTGTCCTCTGCTTAAATAAGGCAGTCGTCCAAGTAAGGATATATTTGAATTCTTCTTTGTCTGCAAAATGCAATTTACTGGTGCCAGGCATTTTATGAAGACCCTGGGCACAATAGGCAAGCCAAAGGGCAGTGCAGAGAATTGGTAGTGCATTGAGCCAGCTATGAATCTGAGGTAGCTTCTGCAAGATTGTCTGATTGGGACATGCAGGTATGCCTCTTTTAAGTCCAAAGTTACGAGCCAAGCCTTCTTGCCCAGCATGGGCAGTAGCTGCTGTAAAGTCAACATTTTGAATTTTGGAATGTCCAGAAATGTGTTTAGAATAGACAGGTCCAGTATTGGTCTCCAGGCTTTGTCCTTTCTGGGCACCAAGAAAAGTAAAGTAAATTCCTTGTCCCTGCTCTTGTTGTGGTACTTGTTGAATGGCCCTCATGTGCATGAGGGATGAAACTTGCTTTTGTGCCTCTGCCCATTGAATGTGTGGCAGGTCTGGCATACCTTTTGCCCTTCGCAGGGTGTGAAAGTGGAACCTGTAGCCCTGAGACACTATGTTCAAGACCCATTTGCCCTGGGTAATCATGTGCCAATTTGGTGAAAAAAGTGCTAGTTTTCCCCCTAAGGAGGATGTCAAAAGATAAGTGCTTGGTTCTAGCAGAGGAAAGTCATTGGGACGGTTTCCTGTATGGTTGTGATTTGTCTTCTCTGCTTTGGAGGTAGAAGCACCCCATTGTTTAGGCCTGTATGAGCCTTGGGGCTGAGATCTGCCTCTTTGTGGCCTGTCTGACACTGGAAAGACCAATTCTTTGTAGGCCAGTTCCTGCTAAATATGGGTGGCTGTACCTGCAGGAAATCCTTAACTGTCTGCACGGATTTCGCTTTATCTTCTATTTTCTTCAACACCTCTTCTGCCTTAACACCAAAGTATCATGCTGTAATAGAGCATCCAATAATTTTGCTTTAACATGATCAGGCAGATTCTGTTCCTTTAACCAAGCATGCCTTCTAATGACAGAACCCGTAATGGCAGCCCTGCAAGAGGCCTCCAGTGAATCAAAACCACATTGCAAAGTAAGCTCTCTCACTTTTTCAGCTGCATCCAATAAATCCTGCATTTCCTTATCAGAACATTCAGAATTTGTCAGCATTTTCTATTTAAGCACTGACATTAAGTATTGCTGATATGTAAGCATATGAAACTGACAATTTAAAACCCTTACAGCCAAGGCAGCAGAAGTGTAAACTTTTTTCCTCCATCTGTCCAGAGCCCTAGAATCCCTATCAGAGGGGACAGGGGTTTTTTTGCAGTGGAAGCCTTGACCCCTTTTGGACCCTGAGATATAATTTCTGGATCAGCAGCAGGGTTTTTATATAGAAATTTATGAGAGTCTGGAACCCTGTAGCATCTGTCTGGCTTAGCAGGTACAGGGGGTAAAGAGTCAGGAGACAGGCCGGACTCTGAAAATACATAATACATAGACAATGTCTAGAACAGGTGGAATAGCAAGAGGTCTGTGCTGAGGTAGTAAAAGAAAGTCTCTGAGCCTTTTCTTAGATTCAGAGTAATATTGGCTCTCTCAGTGATAATAATCCCTCATGGTATGCAAGGTTTCCCCAAAAGAATAATCCTCAGGAGGAGAGGCTGAAGGAATAGATTCTTTGGCATCAGAATCCTCATAAGGAGGAAAAGAGTATCCCTGTTTAGAAGAGGAATCAAAGGAAACTGAAACCTGATCAAGAGACATATTCTGTCTCTTGCCTAGGCATCTTATCAGGAGGGGGATGAGAACCCCTGATCAAAGTAATTACTTCTTCGGCCATTTTAAGCATCTGTTTCTCAGGCATTGTAGTCTGTCCAGGAGAATGCTGTACTTGTTTCTTTGTCTTTAGAGCTGCTTTAGTCTTTGAAGCTGAGGTTGGCTTGACATATAATTGTGTAGGTCTGAAAACACCCTCAGAAGCAGATGCCTGCTCAGCGGTTCATGAGGGAATAGTTTCCGCGAGTCCAATACCTTGAGTATCCAGAGGCCTAGTCGGCTCCACGTGGGAGTCTGAAGCGGCCTGTGGCTCTGATGTAGCAGGTGTCAGGGGCTGTAAAAGCACCTCACTGAGAACCGGCGACTGGCCTAGCGGGAGCCTCATCTGTTTTAGACCTCTGATGCCTTTCCTTTTCCTTGCGCTTTTTATAAACTCCAGTCGTCGGCTGTTCTGACGGCATTATATAATTAAACCTTCGGCCAAAGTAATGAAAGGCAAAATCGTACAGACGCTTAACATCGTGATCAGGACCTAAGCAAAAAAATACAGTAAGAATGAAAATCCTTATGAAGTATTTGCTTCCCACAAGAAATACAATTGTCATCTTTTTCTGACATCGGTCTGGAGCAAGAAAAAAAGTTTCCCAACGGGGTACTTAGCTTTAATGAAGACTTCGGACCTGAAATTAGACTTTGAAAATCTCAGGAGTCGGCCGACCGGCACTTGCGAACTGCTTTTGCTTCAGGCACCGTGCGGCAAGAAAGACTTAAGAAAATGGTGTCGGCTGCATCTTTAAAACCCATGGCGCACCAACGTCAGGGAAGAGGAGACAACAACCGATGACGGACCAAGACTTCGGAATTCAGGCAGACTGCAGGTAGCCTGCCAGCAGGATAACCCAAGAGTAATGACTGCAACAGTGAAACACTATGAACATCAGGTAAAACAAATAGTCTCTAATATCGAACTCAAGACACAACCTTAAGTAAAGATGAGGGACTGGTTCTTTGTGAAACTATCTTGTGTAAAATTAGATACAGAGGTCTACACAGGACCTGTATTACCAGAATTCTACTGGAAGAAACTGCCACCAAGAATGTAGTCTTCCAGGACACAAACTTTAGATCACATTTAGCTGATGGTTCAAAGGGTGACTGAACAATTGTCTGCAATACAAAGTTTAAACCCCAAGAAGGATGAGTAGGATCTTCGTATGGTGGTCTTAAAGGAAGTATTCTATTTAAAAATGCTTTACAAAGTTAGAGAAGAGAGAGGATTCTCCTAAACAATTATGGACATTAGAAATAGCCAATTGAATTTTTATGGTAGATTGAGAGGCTCCTCTTTCAAAAAAGTGAAGCTAAAAATTCTAGGATCTTATGTGTGCTGAGAAAGGATAAAAACTGTCACGAGCCCAAAAAATAGTAAATCTTCTCCATTTACTAGCAGAGTTTGCATGTAGCTGGTTAAGACAAAACCAAATTAACATAACAGGGAAGAAGGAAGCCTGGTTACTAATGCAACTGATAGGAACCAAGAAGTCAGCTTGAGGTTCACAATATTTGTATGAAGTTAGTCCCTTTAGATGGGACAGATCTCGCACCAGGTCCAGAATCCAAGGTTGGTGAATTAGATAAGTCCAAAGGAAGGGGAACCATATCTGTCAAGGCCAACATGCAATGAGGATTACTATGCTCTTCAACCAGACTTTCTGTAGGAAATCTGGAATTATGGGAACCAGGGGAAAGGCATACAGCAGTCCAGAGGGCAAATGTGTAGAACAGTATCCGTCAAGGATTCCCCCTGGGGAGGGGGGTTCAGGGCAAAATAGTTTCTGCACTTTAAGTTTAGGGGAGAGGCAAACAGATCGCAAGGCTGGCCCCACCGATGAAAAGTCTTCAGTCCTCTTGATCGAGAGACCACTCATAACGCAGAATAAACCTCAGTTTGTCTATTACACTGAACTCCACAGAATGTGCATTGCTATCAAAAAGTAGTTGAAAGATATCGCCCATCACCACACTAGCTTCGACACAAGGGATAGGAATTTGTTCCTCCCAGTTTGTTGATGTACGAAACCACTAACATTGTCTGAATTGCAACTGTTCCTGAAAGGCAGACAGTCTGAAAAGGCTTGCAACGCTAATGCCCTTAACTCCAGGATACTGACAAGTAAGTCGGCCTCTGCAAAGATTAAAGTTTCTTGGGCAGTTTCTCCCAGATAATCCCCCAATCTGAGAAGTGTCCATGGTCACCAAGGCTTCGGGCTGTGGTGGAAAACATGGGTGGGCCAAGTCTTATGTACATAAGCAGGTACTAGGCTATCTGCCCTGGGGCCTATACAAGTTTAGCCAAAAAGGTTCCCTGGCTTTTGCCACCAAAGAAAAAATTTTCCTGTGCCCCTGTCAAGCAGTGCCGCAGAAGTGAGCAGAAGTGATCCCCGGGGTGAATTTTCTATTAACCATTCAGTCAAGGTTTCTCAACGAGGGCCAATGAGGAGCTTTGCTCGACATAAATGAGTAGTTTATGTTAGAGTATGGGAAGTCTCTGGGACAGGAATCTATCCCTCCAGCATGTTCTGTTTATTGCGGTGACAAGGTTTAAGTCCCTGGAGCATGTAGTTTGGAGAGACTAGGATTTCCAAGTGTAGCATGTCCAAAAGCTCTCGGTTTGGCATAACTTTGCATGTTAGGCAGAGATCGCCTCTGAGTAGGTGATATGCGATGGAGCAGAGCTGGAGTTTTGAGACCGTCTGCAAATGACTGAAGATTACCGGCCTGAAACAGATGCACGTATTTCTGTGGCCTTTCTAATTGTTGTAGGGGTCTTGCAAGATGCATGCCAAACTGGGCATTGTACTCTAAAATGGGTCTAATGAGGGATGAGTAGAGAGGAACAATAAAGTACAGTTTTGTACCTACCATAAATGTAGATGTTCGAGGATCCACATTGCTGCAGTCCTAACTATTGGGTAGTCCGCTGTCCAGTCGGCCCGAATACCAAAGTATATGGCTGACGTCGGTCAAGGCGCATTAGACTGACGTCAGTACGTCAGGGTACTAATGCGCATGACCGACGTCATATCCTCAGTCTTTTCTTGCCCCAGATGTCAGGAGACCCTAAAAAGACAAGGCCAATACCAAAAACTGCAAACATACCTGCACCAAAAATATGTACAATATATACAAAAGTACCAGAATATAACCTCAGCTACACAACCACCCCTAAACACAGAGGGGAAGGAGGGAGGGTAAATTGGACTGCAGCAATGTGAATCCTCGAACATCTACATTTATGGTAGGTACAAAACTGTACTATGTTCTTCATTCCACATTGCTGCAGTCCTAACTATTGGGTAGAATCCCAAAGCAGAGGTAAGGGAGGCTGGCAAATCATAAGGAAATAGGAGCTGACAACATGCCTTGCAAAATAGCTGTGGCAAAACCAGCCCTAGACTTAGAGTAGAGAGGAAGGTGATAATGCTTAGAGAAAGTATGCACTGAACTCCAAGTAGCTGCCTCCAAAATATCCTTAGTTGCCACCCCCCTTAGAAATGCAGTTGAAGTGGCAGTAGCCCTAGTGGAATGAGGCCTAATCCCAGCTGGAATCTCCTTGCCATGATGGGAATAACAAAATGCAATGCAAAATCCAATCCACCTAGAAATAGTTTGTTTTGACACAGGCTTGCCCTGTGAACTCAAAGCAAAAGAAACAAACAACTGCTGAGACTGCCTAAAATCCTTAGTCCTGCTTAAATAATAACGCAATTGCCTGTGTACATCTAAAGTATGCAAAATCTTTTCCCCTTTATTATGAGGATCTGCATAAATAGTAGGCAAATGAATAGTTTGGTTTAAAGCCACACTAGAAACCACCTTAGGCATAAAGGATGGATTAGTACGTAATGATACCCTATCCTTATGAAAATCAAAAAGGCTCAACCGCCATAAGGGCCTGCAACTCAGAAACCCTTCTTGCAGAAGTAATGGCCAACAAAAAGCAGTCTTCCATGACAAGTATTTCAAGTCAGCAGTAGCCGAGGCTCAAAAGGTTGTAGAGTAAGCTTCTCCAACACAAAATTGAGATCCCAAGCAGGAGTAGGAGCTCTACGTGGGGGTCTTAAATTCTTTGCCCCCCTAAGAAATTGCTTGAACAAAGGATGCGAAAACAATGGTGGATCACAATCATAGTGAGCTGAAATTGCTGCAGCATGAATCTTAATGGAAGAGAAAGACAAACCTTTGTCCAATAACTCAGTAAGATATTGAAGAGCCGCATTCAAATTAGGCTCAGAAATCTCCAAATTGTTTGCTGCACTCCAAAATA
The DNA here is from genome assembly GCF_019279795.1 of Protopterus annectens. NCBI lineage: Eukaryota > Metazoa > Chordata > Ceratodontiformes > Protopteridae > Protopterus > Protopterus annectens. The sequence continues at coordinate 76,669,289 of NC_056730.1, read as the reverse complement.
AAAATCTCTTCCATTTTTCTGCGTACACCTTCCTTGTACTAGGTCTTCTGGCTTCCATAATCACATTTAAAACTTGTTGAGGAAATTGAGACCTGCTGTGTTTCAAAACAGAATATGCCAGGCTGTTAGATGAAGAGAGTGGAGCTTGACATTGAGCAGGTGACCGTCCCTCTGAGACAACAGGTGTGGAATCACAGGTAAAGGCCATGGAGGCTTCCTTACCAGACTCCTCAGTAATGGGTACCAGTGTTGCCGAGGCCAATCTGGAGCTATTAAAATCATCCTTGGCTTGTCTTGTCTGACCTTTAGGAGCACCTTTGGGAGAAGAGGCAGAGGTGGAAAGGCATACACATGAAGATTTTTCCAACTGAAAGAAAGAGCATCCACTTTCCAAGCTGTGTGATGAAACCTCTTTGTGCAAAACTTTGGCAGCTGGTGGTTTAGTGGAGAAGCGAACAGATCTATGTCTGGAGTTCCCCATGACACTGTCAGTTTCTGAAATACATGAAGATCCAGTTTCCACTCGTGGGGATCCATGATTTGTCTGCTTAACACATCTGCTAAGGAGTTCTGTGCTCCTGGCAGAAACCTTGCCTGAAGAGTTAGTTGCAGGCTGAGCGCAGTCTCCCATAAAATCATTGCTTGCCTGCACAATGGGTAAGAATGTGTTCCCCCTTGTTTGTTGATGTACCACATGACAGTTGTGTTGTCCGTTAGAATCAACACCTGCCCTGGAAAAAGTAACTTCTTTAAAGCCATTAATGCAAACTGGACTGCTAACATCTCTTTCATGTTGATATGTAGATGCTGTAGTCTGGCAGGCCACTTGTCTTGTATCCACTTTCCATTTAGATGAGCTCCCCAAGCAATGTCTGAGGCATCTGTCGTTAGAATCTGACTCGCCTCTGGCCGGGTCACAGAGAGTCCCTTGTTTAGGTGACATTCCTGAGCCCACCACAAAAATTCCTTTCGAATGCAAGGTATTATTTGAATGACAGTGTCCAAATCCTGGCAGTGCTGTGTCCATACATTTTTGAGATACCATTGCAGCTTCCTCATATGCAGTTTGGCATTGGGAAGCACCAGAATACAAGATGCCATGAACCCTAAGGCTTGAAGGACTGTCAAGATAGGTGATGGAAGTAACTGGAAAGATTCTTTTGTTTGTCCGGGGTTAAAAAGGCCATCTGAGCTGCTGTATTCAGTCTCACACCCAGAAAGCACATGTCTTGAGAGGGTACTAGACTGGACTTTATTTCGTTCACAGAATACCCTAGGCATCTTAGCACTGCTATCACATATTCCAAATGCTGTAAAAGGTCTTCCTTTTCTTGAGCCAGAATCAGGCAGTCGTCCAAGTAAGGATAGATTTGAATTCCTTTTAGTCTGAAGTAAGCTATCACTGGAGCCAGAACCTTTGTGAATACTCTGGGCGCAGTAGATAAGCCAAAGGGCAATGCAGAGAACTGATAATGAAAATTCCCAGCTCGAAAACGCAGATACTTCCTGCAACTTAGTCTGATAGGCACATGAAGGTAAGCTTCCGTGAGATCTAAAGTTACCATCCAGTGATCTTTGCCCAGCAGGGGTAAAAGCTGTTGTAACGTCAACATTTTGAACTTGGGAATGTCCAGATAAGTGTTGAGGATAGATAAATCCAAAATTGGTCTCCACGTGTTCCCCTTCTTTGGTACTAGGAACAGGCGAGAATAAAATCCTAGGCCCCTTTCTGGCACAGGAACTGGCTGAATGGCCCCTATTTGGAGCAACAGAGAAATTTGCTTGTGAGCCTCTTGTCTTTGTAGAGGAGGGATGTCTGGCATGCCTTTGAAAGGAGGCAAGGTATGGAAATAAAACCTGTAACCGTGGTGAATGATATCCAGAACCCATCTGTCTTGGGTAATTAAATCCCAGTTTTCTTTGAAAAGAGACAGCCTTCCTCCCAAAGGTGCTGTCAGGCGAGAATGTACTGGCAGCTGAAAAGGCAGGTCATTGGGTCTGTTTACGAAAGGACTGACCCCTACCCTCACCAGAAGTCTGAGCAGGTGAACTCCCTGTTCTAGGCCTAAAAGAACCTTGAGCTCTGCCCCTACCACGTCTAGACCTACCCCTAGACTGGGAATCGTAAGCAGGATATGTCCATCCCTTAGTAGGCCAATTTCTACTAAACTTTGGAGGCTGCACCTGCAAAAAATCCTTAACAGTTTGCATAGACTTAGCCTTGTCCTCCATTTTCTTTAAAACTGCTTCCACAGGCGAACCAAACAACACATCAGACTGTAAAGGAGCATCCAAAATCCTTGTCTTAACATGCTCAGCTAAATTCTGATCTCTCAACCAGGCGTGCCTACGAAGAACAGAACCAGTGGCAGCCACCCTCGAGGAGGCCTGCACAGCATCAAAACCACACTGCAAGGAATGCTTTCCCACCTGTTCAGAGACATTAACTAAATCCTGCAACTCTTTACACTCAATACCTTCAGCCAGAGCATCCACCTTAGACTTCAATTGTGAAAGGAGATAATTCTGATATTTTAACATGTGAAACTGACAATTCAACGCCCTCATGGCTAAAGTGGAAGAAGTATACACTTTCTTTCCCCATCTATCCAAAGCCCTTGCCTCTTTATCAGGAGGAACAGGATTTTTAACAACAGAAGCCTTCACACCTTTAGGCTCCTGAGAGACAGTTTCCGGGTCTGCCCTAGGACTCTTAAAAGATACTTATGAGCCTCAGGCACCCTATAGTACCTATCAGGTTTATCTGGGGCAGGAGGCAAAGAATCAGGATTCAGGGAAGCCTCTGCAAAACATCTTCTACCACATTCAGAACAGGAGGTATAGCTAAAGGCCTATGCTGGGGTAAAACAAGAATTCCCTAAGCCTCTTCCTGGAATCAGAGAAATCTTGACCTTCCCATTTAAAATGCTCCCTCATGGAATGCAGAGTCTCTGAGAATGAAAAATCCTCAGGAGGCGAAGCTGAAGGAGTAGAATCATCCACATCAGAATCAGAATAAGGAGGATACTCCTGCAAGTCTTCAGCCGAAGACTCAGAAGCCTCGAACATTGCTCAAAACTCTCAAACTCAGGTTCCACCCTAGGCCTCTTATCAGGAGGGGGCATAGAACCTCTAATCATAGTAATCAAATCCTCTGCCATTTTTAGCATATGCTTCTTAGGCAAAGACCCTGAAACACTCGGAGAAACCCCCACTGAAGCTAAACTAGGCCTGCCTCTTAAGGAAGCCTTGGAAACAGAAGGGGAGGCCCTAACCACCTTAGGAAGAGAGGGAAGAACAGCCACCTGAGAAGCCCCTTCAGCCTGGCCTACTTCCTGAGAGGACACATCCTGTAACAGTAAAGTCTCTCCCGAGACTCCAAAGAAACTCCTGGCAAAACCTCCGGCTCCACTGAGCCTTCTAAAGAACCGGCGTCCGGGACTGTCGGTTCCTCCACTCTAGGCTTTGCTGCTTTATCCTTGCGCTTTTTGGCCGAAGCGGGCGTCGGAGCATCCGACGGCATTTTATAATTACAACGCTTCCCAAAAACTAACCTGGCACAGTCTAACCTTCTCTTAATAGTGCGTTTGTTAAATCTAGCACAAGAGCAGCATCCAACAACGTCGTGCTCAGGCCCTAAACAAGGTATACACAAAGTATGGTAATCCCTATGAGGTATCTGTTTCCCACAAGAAATACAGTTATTCACTTTTTCTGACATCCGGTTAAATACTGAGGCAAGAAAAAACCAAAATATTCCCCAACGGGGTACTTAGCCAACTTTGATTCGGTCTGAAACTCTGACTTCAGAAACTTTCAGAACGCCAACCTGCACTCGCAAAACTGCTTCTGCATCGGACCATGCGGCAAAAAAGACTGAGGATATGACGTCGGTCATGCGCATTAGTACCCTGACGTACTGACGTCAGTCTAATGCGCCTTGACCGACATCAGCCATATACTTTGGTATTCGGGCCGACTGGACAGCGGACTACCCAATAGTTAGGACTGCAGCAATGTGGAATGAAGAACATCCTTTTTTTCTAGAGGAGAACCCTTTTGTGGTGTGCCACATAGGATTTCCCCGACTACTGTGGTGATGTGATTATCCAAAAAGAGAGGACTACTGTCCATCCTTGTCGCAAGGTCTCATCACACACTGTTTAGTGAGCTACTGCCTATATGGTAGTTCATGGTTAGAGTTTTTCCCAAAGGGGATGACAACGCACTTCTTGGCACCGAGCTTGAGGCCATGACTGACCAAGAATCTCTTTAGACCCTTTTGTAGATTGTCTACATCATTAGGTAATTCTATTATGGCTCCCAGTTGGCAGTCATCTGCAAACTGTGTTAGCCAAAGAACTTGTGTTGGCCTGCACTTCAGAGAAATAGATGCCGAACAGGAGAGGACCCAGGACCGAACCCTGTGGTACTCCACTCGTCTGAAGTCTGACTTGGAGTCGGCTACTTTTACTGTGTGGGTTCGGACAGAAAAGTTTTAGCTTGGTGGATACACTCCAAAGATTAGTTATCAAGATCAGATCCAACATGGACTGGTGCATCAACCACTGAGATGCTAGCAGCCATTGGAGAATTTTCACGTATCTTGCTAAGGGAAGTAGAGTTATTGTTGCCACAATGCAACCTAGTGCTTGCAAAATTAAATGAGCAGTAACTTTCCTGCTGCTGATCTTCTGGACCTGAATTGTTTTCTTCTCTAGTCTCAAAGGGGGAAGGGATGCTAAGGTAGTTCAGGTATTTAGAAGCACTACTATGACATGTAAATTCTCAACTGGTGGTGTCAATTTTGTTTTTTTTTGTTTTTTTGTACTTTAGTTATTCCCAGAAAGGAAGAGTCATGAAGTACTGGATCCCTCGCTTGTAACCGATGCCTAGCTGGGGTGGTAATGAGCCAATCGTATAGATACGAAAACACTGAAACCTTGTAGTCTAGTAAGCTGCTACTACTGCCATGCATTTGATCAGCCTGGGGGCTTTGGTGAGGTAAAAGGGCAGAGCTCTGAACTGTAGTGACTGGCTTCCAGCCAGAAGCGGCAAATCCTTCTGACAGTCTACATTTTTATATGGTAATACGCATCCTGAAGATCACATCCAGTCATCCTTTTCCAAAACTGGAAGTAAGGACTGTACTGCGACCATCTAGAATTTGGTTTGACAAACTGACTTGCTCGGTACACTGATCCAAAATTTGCCTCCAGTTCTGTCTTTTGGCACTAAAGAATCTTAACCAAGTTCCAGATTGTATCTGGTGGAACGTGTCTGATGACTTTTCTAGTAGTTTTTGGATTTCTATAACCTGCTTGTTCTCCCTGGGTGGAACATCGGGATTTTTTTGCATGGGGGGGGGGAGAAAGGAAAAGGGAACTGGATAGCCTCAAGAAATGATCCTCTGCACCAGAGTATCAGAAGTTATTTGTAGCCAGGCATTTTGGTGCAAGGAAAGCGCACCCAACTGCCTCCAGAGTAAGACAATCAGGCCTCTGTTCAGGAGTGCTGGTAGAGTACACCTGGGAAAGAATACCTGAAATCCAGGTTCTGTGAGCAAGCTCTGCATCGTGGACTTAATCTTGCATTAAAGTTGACCCCCTCTACTGCTAGTGGAACTACCTCCTTGTGTCCTGAAAAAGCCCTCGAGACTTTCTGAATCAGGAGTCAAAAACATATGCCCATAGCAAAAAGTCTTCATCTTTCTCACACCTGGATGGAGTTTAACTTCTGGCCTAAAAGGGATCATCTGTCAAAGGGTGCACTGACTGAAGAAAACATTAATGGCTGCAAAACCACATAGGTGCATCCAGGCATGTCTCCTAATGGCAGCAACCGAAGCCGCTGCTCAGGTAATCCCTTCAACTGCATTGAGCAATGAGCCTCATGAATGAGTTAGACTCCAGGGTAGCAACCTTATCTTGGACTTCCACAGAAAGGTACTGCCTGGGTATCTGATAACTCCTTGACCAGATCCATGTAAAGTTGGGTGAAGTGTACCAAAACATTCAAAGACCTTAAGGCAAAGTTAGATTATGCACAGACCCACTTCCCAAATTTATCCATCACCCAAGAGCATCTACTGGGTGGCTGGCTAGCAGACATCTCAGCCAGTTCCTTCTTTGCAGTTGCCACAATGACCATAGCATCCACAACTAACCCTTTAAACCCAGGACTGTTAATCTTCGGGAGCAGACAGTTTTATCTAGTCTCCATGGGATAGATTCTTTATCAGCGGTTTCCCACACCTTTCGAGAGATCAACTGGATCAGCTCAACAGCAGATGGAGGGGTGCCGAAAGCCAACAAGTACAGACTCCTCAGTTGATGGATTTTGGGACTTCAGTAACATTGCTGCTTCTATTATGTCTCCAAAGGGGGCATCAGGAGGTGACCTTTGAGATACCTTTCTTGCATCGAAGTTGGTGTCTTCGGTGATAGATTCCTCTGGGGAATCCAAGTGTTCCCGCTTACACTTTCTCTTCTTGGGGGACCCTCTCAGTGGAGCGTTTTTGGGAGTTATCAAAAGAAGCATGCACTTCAGTGATTCTGGAGGTTTCGGCATTCACTAACCCACCCAAAATGCAGGCTGAATATCTGGACTTGATCCAAAGTGTAAGGGGTCTGTCAGACTATGGTGGCCAGATCTCTCCATTGCCTCTAAAGCTGGCCATACTGAAGGTGAAATAAAGCTGGCGATCCTGAAGGTGAAAGGAAGCTAGGAACAGAGACACTGCCTTTGAACTGTGGTCACTTGCCCCTCCGAAGACAGAAGCCGGAGCCAAGCCGATCGATGCCAATGCCCCAAGATGCATAGAAAACGGAAAAAAGATAGATATCAATCTACTCATGCCCCTCAGGTCCAACTGAGCAGACTACCTCGAGGCGTCTCAAAATCCGAATGAAGCAAACACTGGTTCTAAAAATATGGTTAACCAGAGCCGATGCAGTCAGCACAGTGAGGCTCAATACTTCAGATTAAGTCAGAGGAGGAAAAACTGGAGGGGTGAAGGAAGCTTCAGCTCCAAAAGCCACTGGGGCTGGTGGTAAAGAGGTACTGTACAATCCTCTCAACGATCTTATTCACCAGCCTCTCCAGATAATCATTAAATGTTTGGTGGAACACAGTGGGTGGATGGATATTTTGGTATCTCCAAGAAAGGTGAATGCACTCTTCCAGAAAAAGGATCAATTGACTGAAAAAGTACAGTTGTGCACACTTACAATAAATGTAGATGTTGGAGTGTATTCACTGTAGCAGTCTTAAATGGGTTATCCAGCTCCAAGTACCCCTCAGTCGGCCAGAATACCAAAAGTAAAAATGTTGGAGTGTATTCACTGTAGCAGTCTTAAATGGGTTATCCAGCTCCAAGTACCCCTCAGTCGGCCAGAATACCAAAAGTAAAAATGACATCTGTTACCATCGGTTGTAAAGGACGTCAGGGCATCGGATGCAAAAGGAGGCAGCAAACGTCACTTCCTCAGGCTTTCTTGCCATATCAGAAGCCCCCAGAAAAAAGGCCAAGCCAAATGTCAATTTGGCAAATATCCAATTCAGCCTGTACCCAAGAGGAAAAAAAAAAAAAAAAAAAGAATAGGAGAGGATCAAAAAAGGGGGGGGAGGGAGGGAAACCAGGACTGCAACAGTGAATACACTCCAACATCTACATTTATGGTAAGTGTACACAAACGTACTATGTTCATCATGTTTCACTGTTCCAGTCCTAACAAATGGGTTGATTACCAAAGCCCAGTGAAAAGGGAGGAGTAACCAAGAGAATCAATTGGTGGAGATAATGCCCTGCAACACAGCAGTGGCAAACCCTGCCTTGGCTCTGGAAAACAGAAGCAAACTAATGTTTCGTGAAAGTGTGAACAGAAAACCATGTAGCAGCCTCCAAAATATCTTTAGTAGGGACACCCCTTAAATAGGCTGCAGAAGAGGAAGCTGCTCTAGTAGAGTAGGTCCTAACCCTTTCAGGAGGAACCTTGCCATGAAAGGAATAACAAAAGTTAATTCCATATGCAATCCCACTTGGAAATGGTCCGATTAGAAGTAGCCTTGCCCTGAGCTCCAGGGGCAAAACTGACCAATAACGGAGCTGATTTCCAAACGTCTTTGGTCCTGTCCAAGTAAAACAGGAGCTGCCTGTGCACATCATGAGAATGCAGGATCCCTTCACCTTTAATTCGAGGATTAGGTAGGAAGGTGTATGGACTGATTAAGAGTCCAGATAGAAACCACTTTAGGCATAAAGGAGGGATTGGTTCTCAAGAAAACCCTGTCTGGATGGAAAATAATAAAAGGCTCCAAAACTCTCCTTGAAGTTATAGCCAAGAGGAAGGCAGTCTTCCAAGAGAGAAACTTTAAATCTGCAATGGCAGCTGGCTCAAAAGGAGGAAGAGTGAGTTTCTCTACAACAAAATTAAGATCCCAGGGCTAGAGTAGGAGCCCTTCTGTGAGGTTTAAAGTTGCAAGCACCTCAGAAACATTTTCACCAGGGGATGAGAGAAAATGGGTTGTTCCAAGAGAACAATGAACAGAAATGGCTGAAGCATGGAGCTCGATAAGAAAAAGAAAGACCACCCTGAAACAATTCAGCCAGGTATGCCAAGATCAGAGGAAGATTCCCCTCTAGCCTGCATCCAATGAGAGAACCTTTCCCATTTGCCAGTGTAGAACTTTCTAGTGCTAGGCCTCCTGGCCTCCCTCAGCGCATCAACCACCTGCTGGGAAAGGGAAGATAAGGAAGGAGTTATACTATGAGCCATGCTGCCAAATGAAGGGATTTAAGATGAGGATGCAGAATGATTCCCCCTTCCTGAACCAAAAGATGTGGCTTCAGAGGAAGCTGCCAAGGAGGAAATTGGGAGAGACTGCAAAGCAGTAGATACCAATGCTGTCTGGGCCAGTCTGGAGCTATGAGAATAGTCTTTGGTCGTTCATCCTTTATCTTCAACACCACTCTGGGTGGAAGAAGGAAGGCGTAAATTGATAGCAACGTCCAAGGGAAGGACAGAGAATCCACTCACCAGGCTCTGCTGTGATGCTGTCTGGTGCAAGAGAGGAAGAAGATGATTGTCCAGGGAGGAGAAGAGATCCATCTGAGGCACACCCCCAACGTTGAATGATGCTGCAAAAAACTGCTCTTCACCTGCCACTCGTGAAGATTCAGGGTTTGCCAGCTCAACTGGTCTGCCAAAACACTGACCCTTCCTGGAAGGAACTGAGCTAGGGGATGCAGGGCCAGGGATGCTGCCATGGACCAAAGATTCATGCTTCGTCTGCACAGGGGGCAAGAGGGGGTCCCCCCCCCCGTTTGTTGATGTACCACATGAGCTGTAGTGTCTGTTCTGACAAGTAAGGTCCCCGGAGAAAGGTGCTTGAAAGCTAGTAAGGCCTGCTGAAAGTACAGTTTTGTACCTACCATAAATGTAGATGTTAGGCTGCAGTCATAACAGATGGGTTTTTCCTGCAGTCAGGCGGGTCCTCGGTCGGCCGAATTCCAAAGTCTAGGTCCGGCGTCTGTTGTCGTCGCTTCTTCCCTGACGTCAGTGCGACACGGGTATAAAAGAACCAGCCAACGCCATTTTCTTCAGTTTTTCTTGCCCCAGATGTCAGGTGCCCCCAGAAGGAAGGCAATACATAAATTTATGTAATAATGCAATGCAGTGTAATCAAAAAACAGTAGTTGCAAGCAAATACACCATAAAAGAATACCCCAATCAGGTTGTATGAGGAGGTGTTAGCCATTAGGCCTGTTCTAGAGGGGAAGGAGGGAGGGAAACCTGGACTGCAGCTGTATTAGCACTCTAACATCTACATTTATGGTAGGTACAAAACTGTACTTTGTTCATCGTGCATACAGCTGCAGTCATAACAGATGGGTAGAATACCAAAGCTAAAGAAGGGGTGGTAGGCACTAGGTGGAACTAGGAGGAGCCAGGATGCCCTGCAAACCTGCAGTGGCAAAACCTGCTCTAGATTTGGAGTATAAAGGCAGGTGATAGTGCTTGGAGAAAGTATGCACAGAACTCCAAGTGGCAGCTTCCAAAATATCTTTGGTAGGAACCCCCCTGAGGAAAGCTGCAGAGGTAGCTGTGGCCCTTGTGGAGTGAGACCTGATGCCTGCAAGTACAGTTTTACCATTAAGAGAGTAACAAAAGCGTATGCAGTGGGCTATCCATTTTGAGATTGTCTGTTTGGAAATAGGCTTCCCTTGAGCCCCTGTAGCATAGGACACAAAGAGTTGCTCTGATTTTCTGAAAGGCTTTGTTCTGTCCAAATAATAATGTAGTTGTCTGTGAATGTCACAGGAATGTAGTAGTCTTCCCCCTTTGTTTTGAGGATTGGGGTAAAAGGTAGGCAAGTGGATAACCTGATTCAAGGCTACCCTGGATACTACCTTTGGCATAAAGGAAGGATTGGTCCGTAAGGAAACTCTGTCCTGATGGAAAATGATGAAAGGCTGCACAGCCATGAGGGCTTGCAGTTCCGAAACCCTGCGAGCTGAGGTGATAGCCAGCAGGAAGGCTGTTTTCCAGGACAAATATTGCAGTTCTGTTGAGGCAGCTGGCTCAAAAGGAGGCAAAGTCAGTTTTTCTAGAATGAAATTGACATCCCAAGCAGGCACTGGTTGTTTCCTTGGGGGGTTTATATTCCTAGCCCCTCTGAGGAACTGCCTTAAGAGGGGGTGAGAGAATAAAGGAGGATCAGTGTTGTATTCTGCAGAAATGGCTGAGACGTTCTCTTCCATCAAAATTCATGCAAGTCCACTGCTTAGCATCTCAGCTAGGTACTGTAATATTTGAGGTAAATTCAGTATTCCAGGGTTCTGGCCCTTTTTCTCATTCCAAGCACAAAACTGTTTCCATTTGGCAGAGTAGGCTTTTCTATTAGAAGGTCTTCTGGCCTCCAAAATGACATCCTGTACCTCCTTGGAGAGTAGGGTCTGTTGTGATTTTAAGGAATCTTCCATGCGGCTAGATTGAGTGTTTTCAGCTGACTATGAAGAGTTTTGAAGCTGTGCAGAGTCAGTAGAAGAGGCATTAGAGGTAGGATCCGGCTCCACAGGAGTGGGTACCAGTGTTGTCTTGGCCAGTCTGGAGCGATGAGAATCATCTTTGGTCTGTCTGCTCTGGTTTTTAAATAGAACTCTGGGCAGCAGAGGAAGAGGTGGAAAGGCAAACTGTCATTGTTGTACAACTGAATGAGTGCGTCCACTTTCCAGGCCTGTGGATGAAAGGTCCTTGAGCAGAATTTTGCCAAATGGTGATTTCTGTGGGAGACAGAGATCTATGTCTGGCCTTCCCCATGCTTGAATTATCTTTGAAAAAACTTGAGGATGCAACTTCCATTCGTGTGGATCTCTCATATTTCTGCTTAGGTTGTCTGCCAGCGTGTTTTCCTTGCCTGGCAGGAACTGTGCTTGAAGCTCGATTTGCAATTCTAGAGCCATGTTCCAAAGAGACATGGCTAGCCTGCACAGGGATTATGAGTTGGTTCCTCCCTGTTTGCTTATGTACCACATTACTGTGGTGTTGTCTGTCCTTATCAATAGCTGGCCTGGATGCAGCTGGTCTTTGAAAGCTATAATAGCATTTATTACTGCTAGCATTTCCTTTTGACTGATGTGTAGGTGCTTTTCCTTTTGGGACCATCTGCCCTGAATGCACCGATCTGTCATGTGTGCCCCCCAGGCGTAATCTGAGGAGTCTGTTGCGATGGTTTGACTTGCAGAATGGGAGACCTGCGTTTGTTTGGCATGCTTGAGCCCACCACAGAAATTCCTTTTGAAGACATGGAATTAGTGGTATTATTGTTTCCAAGCTGGGGCTGTGTTGAGACCATAGGTTTTTCAGGTACTATTGAAGTTTCCTCATATGCAGCTTTGCACATGGGATTAGTAGGATGCAATATGCCATGAATCCCAGAGCCTGCAGGATTTTCCTTGCAGTCAGCCTGGTGAAAGTTGCCAGTTTTCTGGAGTATTGAGCTAGTTGCCCTTGTTTCTCTGGCGTGAGGTAGGCCACCTGGGTGTTTGTATCCAAGTTGGCACCCAGGAAAATTATTGTTTGAGAGGGTATTAGCCTTGATTTCTTTTTGTTGACCGTGTATCCCAGGGAATTCAACAACCTTATTGCAAAAGCCAGATGTTTCAGAAGTACGCGCTTGCTGTCCGCTTGGATCAGGCAGTCGTCCAAATATGGGTATATTTGTATCCCTTGCAGTCTGCAGTAGGCAATTACTGATGTCAAGCATTTCGTGAACACTTTGGGCGCAGTAGATAAGCCAAAGGGCAATGCAGAGAATTGATAATGTGTTGAACCTGCAAGAAATCTGAGGTATCTTCTGCAATCTTGTCTGATTGGGACATTCAGGTATGCCTCCTTGAGGTCCAATGTTACCAGCCAAGACTCCTTGACCAGCATGGGAAGCTGCTGCTGTAATGTGAGCATCTTGAATTTTGGCACGAGTAAAAATGGGTTTAGGATGGATAGGTCCAAACTAGGTCTCCAATCTTTGCCCTTCCTTGGTACCAGGAATAGTCTGGAATAAAAACCTTGACCCTGTTCTTGTGCAGGTACCTCTTGAATAGCTTTCATGTCCATGAGATCTGAAATTTGTTTTTGTGCCTCTGCCCTTTGATTGTGTGGCAGGTTTGGCATGCCTCAATTTTGGAAGGGTGTGAAAGTGGAATCTGTAGCCTCTGTCTATAATGTCCAGGATCCATTTGTCTTGTGACAATATGGCAATTTTTTGAAAATAATGCCAGTTTTCCGCCTAAAGGTGCTGCCATTTGAGCCTTGCTTGGCATGCAAAAAGTCATTGGTTCTGCTTTCTGAATGGCTGTGAACTATCCTCACTACCTCTTTGGGTAGGTGCTTGCCATTGTCTGCCTCTAAACGATCCTTGAGATTGCCCTCAACCCCTCGGGTGCCTGTATCTACCTCTTTGGGGTCTGTCCGTGGCTGGAAAGGACCAATTTTTTAAAGGCCAATTTCTACTGAAAAGTGGAGGTTGCACCTGTAGGAAATCTCACTGTTTGCATTGATTTTGCCTTTTCCTCCATTTTCTTTAATACCTCCTCAGCTTTAACACCAAACAATACATCTTTTTGCAGAGGTGCATCCAGTAATTTAGCTTTGACATGATCTGGTAAGGTTTGCTCTTTGAGCCAAGCATATCTACATATGACTGATCCTGTAACAGCAGCTCTACTTGAGGCCTCTAAAGCATCAAAACCACATTGCAAGGTATGTTTACCTACTTGTTCTGCATTATGTATCAAATCCTGCAACTCCTTCAAATCTGGTTGTTCAGGTTGGGACATTTTGCTTCTCAACTGTGATAACAGAAACTGTTGGTACTTTAACATATGGAACTGGCAGTTTAACGCCCTCATGGATAAGGTTGGCCGAGGTGTATACCATTTTCCCCCACCTTTCTAAAGCTCTGGAATCGCTCTCTGAAGGTAAAGGATTTTTAGCAGTGGAGGCCTTAATTCCCTTGGGGCCCTGTGAGATAGTTTCTGGGTCAGCCGCATGGCTTTTGTATAGGAATTGGTGCGAGTCAGGAACCCGGTAATACCAGTCAGGCTCGACTGGGGCTGGAGGTAGAGAGTCCGGGTTAAGGCAGGACTCTGAATACACATCATCAAGGATATCTAAGACAGGGGGTATAGCCAGAGGCCTATGCTGAGGGAGCAAGAGAAAATCCCTAAGCCTTTTTTTGGAGTCAGAGTACTCTTGACCTTCCCAGTGGAAGTGTTCCCTCAAGGTATGCAAGGTTTCCCCAAAAGAGTAATCCTCGGGGGGGGGGGGGGTTGCAGAGGGAATGGACTCCTCTGCATCAGAATCTTCAAAAGGAGAGTATGAATGTTCCTGGTCATCAGAAAGTTCTGAAATAATGGAAGCCTGGTCCGAGGAGGGGGATTCTTCCTCCACTCTGGTCCTTTTTTCCGGGGGGGGGGGGGGTTGAGAACCCCTGATTAGAGAAATTAAGTCCTCTGCCATTTTGAGCATCTGCTTTTTAGGCATGGGGCCTTGAGAAGGGCTCTGTGGGGTTTGTGTTTTAGAATGCAAGGCTGTCTTAGACTTGGTGAAAGCCTTGATGGAAAAAGAGGAAGGCCTGAAGACACCTTGAGAGGAGGCAGATCTGTCTAAACTCTGAGTTTCATCACCAAGAGTGGCTTTGGAATCTGTAGTCGGGGTGTGGGCCGAAGAGCCTGCGACCTCTGGTACAGAAGACACCGACAATGAAGTGTCGGCGGTAGTCAGGGGCTGCGTAGGCGCCTCGCTGAGAACCAGACCACCTGTAGTCTGCTTTGGCGTGGTGTCGGTAGAGGCCGCAGACCTAGTGTGCCGGTCCTTATCTTTGCGTCTTTTAGTCAAAACTGGAGTCAGAGTATCAGACGACATTATGTAGTTAAATTTTTTGCCAAAAAAGTGCTGGGCGAACTCAGCCCGACGCTTAATGGAGCATTTGTTGAATGTAGCACAAAAGCGACAGGCAAAGACGTTGTGGTCTGAGCCTAAGCAAGGAATGCAGAGGGAATGAAAATCTTTATGCGGTATTTGCTTCCCACATGAAATATAATTAACTTTGTCCGACATCGGTCTGAGGCAAGAAAAGTTTCCCCAACGGGGTACTTAGCTTTCAAGAAGACTTCGGTTGCAGATATTCGTAATCTCAGGAGCTGGCCGACCGGCACTTGCTAACTGCTTCTGCTTCGGGTACCGTGCGGCAAGAAAGACTGAAGAAAATGGCGTCGGCTGGTTCTTTTATACCCCTGTCGCACTGACGTCAGGGAAGAAGCAACAACCGACGCCGGACCTAGACTTTGGAATTTGGCCGACCGAGGACCCGCCTGACGGCAGGAAAACCCATCTGTTATGACTGCAGCTGTATGCACGATGAACATCTGCAATCAGCTCAATTAGATTTATGTGCAGGTGCATCTGCTGGGCGTTCCATCATCCCTGTATGCATCTGCCATCCAGGTTTGATTCCCAGGCATAGTCCGATCGAGTCTGTAGTCAGAACTTGAGTGGCAGGTGTCTGAAAGGGCAAGCCCTTGTTTTGTAGACAGGCTGTTGCCCACCACAGAAACTCAGTCTGCAGAGATGGAAGCAGAGAGTTCATCATATCCAGGTTGTGTGCGTGTTGACACCAAATGTTCTTGAGGTACCACTGCAATTTCCTCATATGGAATCATGAGAATACAAGATGCCATGAATCCCAGAGTTTGCAGGCATTTCCTTGCAGGGAGCTGGGACAGGCTTGCCAAGTCCTTGAAGTAAACTGAAAGATGTCTGCTTCTCCTGGGTGAGATGCATTATCTGGGTGGCTGTGTTCAGACTCACTCCCACGAATGTTATCTTCTTGGATGGTACCATTTTCGATTTTACCTCGTTGACTGTATCCCAGGGAAGAGAGAAGAGTCTTTACGAATTCCAGATCCTTTAGTAGCTGCTCCTGAGAACTTGCATGAAAACAGTTGTCCAAGTATGGGTATAAATCTGAATTTTCTTCTGCCCGCAAAAAGCAATGACTAGGACCAGGCACTCTTTGGAGAGACTGGGAGCAGTAGACAAGCCAAAGGGTGGCGCAGAGATTTGATAATGTTGCTTGCCCACTCAGAGATACTGCCTTCAACTTTGCCTGATAGGAATGTGCAGGTAAGCCTCCGAGATCCAAGGCTACCCAGCCAGGAATCCTTTTCTAGCATTGGTAGCAACTGATGCAAAGTGAGCATTTTGAACTTTGGAATCACTAGAAAAGAGTTCAGAATGGAAAGATCTACAATCGGACACCAGGTGCCTTCTTTTTTAGGAACTAGGAAAAGCCTGGAATAAAAACCCTGGCCTACGTGCCGAGCAGGGACTGCCTCTATTGCTCCCAGATGAAACTAAGACAAAAATTGTTTTCCTACTTCTGCCTTTTGGTTTGGAGGAACATCTGGGAATCCCTTGGGAGCTGGAAAGATGCGGAAAGAAAACTTGTGCGCCAGGGACACCGTTCTGAGCACCCATTTGTCATTCGTGATAGAGGCCCAGACATCTGAAAAAAAGGTAAACCTTCCCTCTAAAGGACTCTCCAGGCAAGCAAGAACAGGCAGAAGTTGCAAAAGGTCATTGAGAGTGTTTTGACTGAGATGCAGGCTTAGAGCTTACCCAGCCTTAGAAGTGGAAGCCTGCCATCACCTAGACCTTTGAGAGATAGCGGTTTGTCCCCTAGAAGATTTGTAACCCCCCCTAGTCCTGGAACGGTTCTGTCTGCTGGTATCAGGAAATGTCCAACTCCTGGAATGGTAATGCCTGCAAAAGCGTGGGGATTGAACTTGCAGAAAATCTTTTAACAGTTTGCATGGACTTGGCCTTATCCTCAATCTTAAGCACCTCCTCAACTTTGCTGCCAAAAGAAATGTCTTTATGCAAAGGTACATCCAAAAGCTTAGCCTTGACAAATTTTGGAAGAGGCTGTTCTGAGCTAAGTGTGCCTTCTAATAACAGATCCAGTAGCCATAGCTACTGGAGGCCTCAAGGATGTCAAAACCACAATGCAAGGAATGCTTACTGACCAGAGTGGCTGAAATAAACAAATCCTGCACAGCTTTACTCTGCCAAAAAAAAGAGGTACACTTGCAATCTTAGACTTAATAGCCTCCAAGGTGTGCTGTTGGTACTTCAGCATATGAAAAAGGCAATTGGTGGCCTTAATAGCCAGGGTGGCAGAGGTATAAACTTGTTCCACCTATCAAGGTTTCTAGATTCCCTGTCCAAAGGGACAGGATTCCTGTTAAGTGGCTTTCACTCCTTTAGGGCCCTGAGAAAACCTCTGGATCCACCAACAGGTTCCTGAAAAGAAATAGATGAGAATCAGGGTCTCTGTAGCACCTGCAGGTTTCCTGGGAGCAGGGGGGACCAAGTTAGGAGACCAGGAATTTTCCAGAAAAAACAACTTCCAACACAGGGGGAATAGCCAGAGGCTTATGTTGAGGTAGATCCAAAAACTCCTTAATCCGTTTCTTAGATTTGGGATAATCCTGGTTTTCTTATTTAAAATGTTCCCCAAGGGTATTTAAAGTGTCACCAAAAGAGAAATAGTCAGAAGGAGAGGCCGAAGTAATGGACTCTTCTGCATCTGAATCCTGAAAGGGAGTAAAAGCTTGCGACAATTCCTCATCAGCAGAAATGCTGGAAAAATCCGATCCTGAACAGGACAAAACCTCAGGAGAAACATCCCTACTCCTTTTAGGAGGATGAGGCTGAGAACCCCTAAGAGAGTTAACAAATTAGCAATTTTGACAATTTGGGATTGAGTGGAACCAGAAGGAACTACAGCCAGCCTTTTCACAGGCTTACAAATGGAAGGCTTACCTGCCACACTGAAGGACTTGGGAGGCCTGGCAACCGCCAAAGGAACAGCAGGAGTGGAAGAAAGAAGTTTGCTGTCTAAGCATAAAGCCGAGGCCTCTGACCCCCAAGTCAGCTTAGCAGTACCGGCCCCAGCAGAAAATGCGACCAGCGACAGGTTGGAAAACAAACTGGAGGCCGAATGACTAAGGGACTCTGACTCAATCAAGGCCTACATTTGTACATCTACGGACTGCAAAACTGTCTCACTGGCTCCGGCCTGCCTGACAACCAACTTAACCTCATCAGAGGACTTAGTTTTCTGAGGCTTGTCTCGGTCCTTGTCCTTAAGCTTTTTCGGAGGCTTGTCTCGGTCCTTCTCCTTAAGCTTTTTCGGAATATCCAAAGCCTGAAAACTGGCTGACACCATAACAAACTTATGCCAAACTCCAAAATGCTTAGCCAAAATCTTAGCCCGACAACTGATAGTACTCTGATTTAAAGGAGACAAAGGTTACAATTGGGAATGTTGTGATCAAGGCCTAAACAGATAATGCAATAGGAATGAAAATCTCTATGGGGAATCTGCTTTCCACAGGTAAGGCAATTAACTTTTTGACATTTGTTAAGGCAAGAAAAGGAGATTCCCAATGGGGTACTTAAGCTGCAGTAGACTTCAACCCTTTGTAGGTCAGAAACCAAGCGTAAACTGCCGAATGGCACTCTTGCCTGAAAAGCTTCTGCTTCAGGCTCCGCGGCAAGGAAGACTGAGGAAGGGGCGTCGGCTGCCTCCTTTTGCATCCGAAGCCCTGACTTCCTTTACAACAGCCAACAGATGCCATTTTTACTTACCTTTGGTATTCTGGCCAACTGAGGGCTACCAGGAGCTGGAAAACCCATTTGTTAGGACTGCAACAGTGAAACACAAACATTATGTAGTTCTGAGGGGCCACAATGCTTGGTTCCTCAGATTGCAAATCTGGTGCAGAAGTTGGCAGCAAGGTAGACATCTGCACCAACAGTTTTAGTATCAAGGATTTAGACTGCACAGATGCACTGCCACAGCACCCTTCAGGGCCAGAGATGAACTTGTGGAGGCACTCTGTTCCAAGGATACTGAAGGAACTGAAGATTTTGATCTTTTCACAGAGGTGTAGAAGGCAGACAGACTTCCCCGAAATTTTTGTGGATAACAATGAAGAGGAAGACTCATTAGTCTTGCTCCTTGCTTTGATAGTTTCGCTGAAAACTGCATCATACTTTTCAAAAAGTATTTTTCCCTTCCACAAGTGCTCTGACTGAAACAATGACATTTTTCTTTTTTTGTTACAGAAATAGAAGAGAACATCTATCGATGGACAAGATTATACCAACGTGCAAATAAAGAAAGAAAGGGAGGGGAGAGGCTCATACAAGATATAAACAGTGGTTAGGGCTTCAAGTGACTAGCAAAAGAAATTACTAGAAAAAATGAAAAACAGAAAAAAATATTTTTAAAAGTTTATTTAGCTGGACAGCTCTGGCAAACGTGTCTGTCAGGAAAGCTGCAAACGAGATCTGAAGTAATTGAGAGGAACACTATAGGGTAAGGGTAAATAAAGCTAGAGCTTTTGGCCAGAGCAAGCTGTAGTAAGTACTGGCAGAATGTGGAGAACTACTTTAATTTCCAGGATACTGAAGTGGAAGTGTTGATTTAAACAAGACACTGACACCTTCGACTATACCGGCTCAGTGAAGTGCCACCATTCTAGGGCAGGCACAGTCACAGTAGTAGAGATAAACGGTATTACCTTAAGGGAATAGACCCATGTTTAAGAACTGGCTGCATCTAGCCACCACTGAAGGTCCTCTGCCTACAGGATATTAAGATTGATTTGATATAATTACCCAACTTTCAACTCTTCACCTCCAAAATTAGAAGCAAAGTAAAAAAAAAAAAATTCCAAAGTAAATGCACCTGAATACAGGCACCTTAATAGCTTCCAGAAAAAGGACTATGTGGATTACCAGATTATATGGTGCATGACTAATCAGTGTCCGACTAATCTACCACATTTGTTTTTCAAAAAGTTAAAATATTAAGGGACTAAAATTATTACCAAACCTAAGGACATGACATATGTGGCAAACACCCTCATGTGAAGTCGGCCATACAGCGCAACAGACAAACCACACAAGTGAGATACAACTGAGACGTCCGATTTCACAGTCACCCAGGCCTGCAGATTCAAGTATCAATGTTGATGGCAGATATGCAGAGCAATGTTAAGGTGACCAGATTGCTGGTAATTCATGTTTGTAGCATATAGGTAGCTAAATGAAACTTTCAAGGCACTACAGTTACACCTAGAGTGGGGAAACTCTGGGCAGTGACTCCATGGAAACGGTGAAAAACAAAACGTACACAAAATAGCAGCTAGCTGCATAGGCATAAAATCTTGCTTCCATCTACCCTTCGATGGGCTGTAACTATGGCTATACATTCAGTGAACACTATGGGGTTTGAGGAGACCAAATACAACAGTATGTAATGGGCAATGACTGGCTTCTAAAAAAAAAAAAAAAACAACCCTTCATGGCTATTCTGACATACAAGTTAGTGCTGTTAGAGGTCAGTGCAGAACATCTGGTCTACTTCTGATAGGTGGCAAAGCAGAAACCACAGTGACCATGCAAAAATGTTATTTGGAAACGGACATTCATTCAAAGTCAATAATCATTGGGGGGGGGGGGTAACCCTTATTCCCACCCATCTTGGAGGGACCTCAAGTCTTCGGGCAAGTTCAAGACATCCTGCCTTGTTCTTTCATTTTTCTCTCCTGACAGATTAGATATTAGCAGTTCAGTCTTGAAATTCACTTCTAGCACTAAAGTACAGAGTCTTGCTGCTACTCAAAATACTGTCTGGCCATTGTTCATCAAGTGTCATGAAGAATTGACTAAACAAGTGTCATTCAAAACTGTATGGCAATGCCAAATATACACTGCCTGAAAAAGTAACTTTTTTAAAATTTCAAAAGCTAAATCAGATCTCCAATGTTCTATTACCTTCAGGTCTGCCAAAAGCACTGAAGCCTCTTCTGCTTCCTGACTGGTCCCTGTCAGGCACATTTCCTATTTAAAAAAAAAAACGATTAACACTAAAAATGTAAATGAAGCATAGTAATGCTTTATTTGAAAGAGCAAATGGAATCATCCAAAAATGTACACTAACTCACTACTGCAAGAAAACGATCCTTCAAATGCATTATCACCAATACTTCCTCTTCCAAATTTGTATGACCCTCCTCCAAACAAACATCTTACCTACACAATACATGCATCTTAACAAAACTGAAACAAAACACTTCGTTATCACACCTGCTGCCAATATCGGATTCACACAACCAAAATCGAGCAAGTTAAATCTAACCGAACATTTACTCTGCAAACACATTTGCATTATCCACTGCATTTTCTTGCATCAGCAGTGTGGGGAACATTATGCAATGAAAAAAATTATGCAGAGAGGCAAAAAGTACCATTTCCCACACTGCCATTTATTCTAGTCCTTTGAGACACATTTCTGAAAGGCACTCAGCATTAAAGTGAATTTTTTTTTTTTTTTTTTTTTTTTTTTTTTAACACCGTTAAAGTCAAAGGCTGGAACTATGGAATATAGCCTGCACGGTTGTCAACTAAGAAGTTGGATTCTTTAAGTTCTGCAGAGAGGATTCCCAAAAAAGTTAACTATTCCTTGGTCAAATCTCTCAGCAGCCTAAAAATGTGCCAGGTAGTTAAGCAACCACAAAGCAAAGATAATTGAAGCAAACATGCACTTCCCTAGTCTGTCCATCACCACTGACTCCCTGGAACTGTCATCTAGTTCCTTCTTTGTGGCCTCCACAATGACCAAAGCATCAACTGAACACCTTTTCCCTAAAACTCTCCACAAGCTGCGCCATTATCCTATCTGGTCTTTGAGGTATGACTTCTATGGAGTCAGGCTCCTTCCATGCCAGCCTAAAGCATGTCCATGAGCTCGTTGGTAGGCAGACACCCCCAGGAAGTAAAGGGTACTGTACCAAACACCTCTAGAATGGATTTCTCCAGTATACCATTGGAGAAAATACAGCCACCTCTGTTTCAGGATTTCTAGGAAGTCTCCAAAAGGAGCATCTTAAGGCGGTGACAGTTGGGACCCTTTGCTGAAATCAGTGTCTTTGGTTAAAGACTCCTGAGGAGATTCTAGCAGCTTCCTCTTGCACATCCTTTTCCAGGATACTTCCTCAGCGGGATGTTCTGTACAAGTCTGAAATGGAAATTAAAATTTCCTTGCAGGGAACCTCGCATTTCAGTACAGAATGCCCCCATGGAGGGCATGAATACCCCAGGTGCTGGGGCACCATGGTGGAATAGGTAGGATCACAGTTGGAAGGTTCCATCACAACTGCCAAGGCACCGAACACCCTCTTCGCAGCCTCAAAGACAAAGTGAGACGGAGCCAGAGGGGCTCTCAGAGAAGCTAGATTTCTGAATCCTCTCTCTCTGATCCATTGCCACTGCCCCCCCCACCCCCCAAGGAGAAAGGTGGAACCTACCTGTCCACTGCCAAAGCACCAAGGTCAGAGACTACTCTGAAAACGTCAGAGTTGAATGCTGCACCCCAGACCTCCAAGAGCTTTCCAAACCTGAAAAGACTGGAGGAAACTGATGTCAGATCTGAAGACTGAGATCCTCAGATCAGAGACAGGCTGATACAGACGACTGGGATCCTGAAAGTTTGTCACCACTTTCAGCTTGGTGTGGGGCTTGAAGCACATGTATATATCTTGACCTAGGAGAGTATAGCTTGCCTTGAAGTATTTTAGTCAGATTTCCCCCTTTGTGATTTCCAGTGTTGGTGTCAGTTCAAATGTGACCGATTTGTGCTCAGTTTTAACTAATGAGTGTCCAGTTGCAGCAGTGCACCTGTTTCACATGATGGTGAGGACCTGATCTACAATGTTTGTTGTTCTTGGGGTGCATACAATTTGCACCAGTTCATTTGAATTCAGAGTGGAGAAACTTTTGTGCCAACGAGTTTGGGCTACAGTAGGCTTCCCAGTTGATGGTGGGATAATTGAAATCCCCCATAAACAGTGTGTTAAGGGAAAATCTGAGCGTCTTCAGTTTGACTAAGTAGTCTTTGTGGGTGTCGTGCCCTATGGAGAAGCATCTATAACTGGCTAGGACTTGAATGGGGTCTTAACCACCGTAACCTGTAATAACTATGGAGTTGTCCAGTCTAACAGCACATGAACTGAATTTATCACTAATACAGATAAAAACAGCACCTCCTTTAGTTTTCATACATTCCTTTAGCAGTCTAAAGGTGTGGAGGGGTACTATGCGGCATTAAACCAGGTTTCTATGACTGCAGACATCAACACCTTAGTGATAGAAGTGCTTCCAGAAAGTGCAGTTTTTGTTTAAACTCCTAGCATTTAGCAGCAGGACCCTTATTTTGTTCCGATTGGTTAATTTCACATCAGTAATGTTATTTGAGACCTTGCCTAAAAAGGCATTATGGGTAGGCAAGAACCTTTGCCCACCAGCCAAAATCCTAGGGGTGTCAGGTGCAAACCATCTCTGGCAAAACAGCGAGCTTTGGTAGACTACTTGCTTCCCAAGCAGATAGGAAACTGGATCCCCTTGGAATGACACCAAAAACTAAGCCAATTATGGATTTCAATCATTTCTGTTTATACTGTATCATTCTAGGGGAGGGTAGCATACTGCTCAAGGCTAAGAACATATCTGTCCGAACACATACTCAGAGCTCAACCATATCTCTTCATATAATCCAGTGAGGTATTTTTTTTTTAGTAAACCTACGTCAAAAAGTGTGAAAATTAAGAGACAAATAAAAGCAGTAACTTTTTTTTTTTTTTTTTTTTTTTTTAAACAGTAGGAAAGAAGAAAGCAGAACACCAACACAAATGGTTATGAAGAACTACGACGAGGTCATAAAGAAAGGGAGACACCAACAATAGTATTTAGCAGTACCAAGTACGAAAGTGATCAGAAAGATAGCAGTAACAGTAGAATAATTACAACACTAAAGATAGTCGAAGAGAAGGGGAGGCAAGGAAATACCAACAATGGTTATGTTAGATACGTATGGGCAAGGGAGGATAAACAGATCTTAAGCCACAAACCGTAAAGACTAAACATTAAAAAGGTAAGCCAAAGAAGAACTTCAATGAAAATTATGAAGAAAAAAAATTTTTACTTATCCAATACTTGGACAGAGACCACATCCATTAGTCCGATCCGACCATAAGCTAATTACCCTACATACCCACATCCTGCCCCCACCCCCATTAAGGGAACCACGGTAAAACATTTCTCCAAAGCCAACTTCATGCTTCTTAAGACAGAAGTGGTGAACTTCATGACACCCATGCAGATGGACAATACAGTTACGACTACTGAATCCTACACAATTGCACTATATAACACTTACAAAAGTGCATGGATCGTGCTATCCCAAACAGAACCAAGATGCTATCCTCCAAAGAAAGGAAGCCAATCTGGTGGTCCCCTGCCATAAACTGTACAACAGAAGGAAGAAACTGTTGCAAAAAGAGTAAAATCCTATGAGTGGATGAGCTCCATGGTCAGCCTCAATAAGAAGCTGCGATCCCTGATAAAATCCTCCAAAGCTAGTTACGAAAACAAAAATCGCCATTGATTCTAAAGACAACCACAAAGCATTCTATAGCTAGGTCAAGAATCTCAATGGCAACACACAGATCTGCTACAAGTTGCAGCACAATTGCACTAAATATACAGACCCAACTGATATTGCCAACATCCTGGCAAATGGGTTCTTTAGTGGGTGAGAGGGGGGTAAAGTTATCACTGAACCTCTCTCCATACCAGAAGAATGCAAAGTTCCTGTAATCATGGCTGCACAGGTAAAAACCACACTCTCCAAAGTCAAGAGCACAGCATCCATGGGACCACGCAACATCCCAGACTGCGTTCTACACGAACTACAGAACGAACTGGCACCCCACCCAAGTACCATGTTCAATCATAGCCGCACCTCAGGCTTTGTGCCCGGTGAATGGCAACACAACTGTTCAGACTCCACAAGGTGGGAGCCACCACGGACACCGGGAACTACTGCTCCATTAGCCTGACGAGCCTAGGCTGCAAAGTTATGGAATGTATCATCATGGAACTTAGAAACAATGACATTGGTTATCTCCAAACTCTGGACCCAACCCAGTTTGGTTTGTAAAAGGCAGATCATGTCTCAAACCTGACAGACGTCTTTGAAGAATTCACCAAAGCCGTAGACTAGGGTAAGGTGGTTCACACAGCCTATCTAGATCTTGCCAAGGCTTTCAACACCATCCCCCACTCTGGAATTGTAGATAAACTCACTAAACTAGGTATAAATCCCTACGTCACAAAATGGGTTGCCAACTGGCTCACTGAGAACCCACACTGTTAAAGTAACAGACTCCAAATCAGACTTCAGACTAGTGACGAGTGGAGTACCACAGGGTTCAGTCCTGGGTCCTCTCCTGTTAGGTGTCTACTTCTCTGAAGTACAAGCTAACAGAAGGTCTTTGGTTAACGAAGTTCACAAATGACAGCAAACTACGAGCCATAATCAAAACTCCTAACGATGTGGACATCCTACAAAAGAGCCTCAATGAGACAGATGCCTGGTGTCAAAGCCATGGCCTCAAGCTCAATGCCAAAAAGTGCATGGTCATCCTCTTTGGTAAAAACTCTGTACCGATGAACTACAACATAGGCGGTAATATACTTAACACCGAAAGTGTGATCAGACCTTGGGACACATGCGGACAGTAGCCTCTCCTTTGATAATCACATCGCCACAGTAGTCAGGAAATCCTACGTGACATGCCTCATCACAAAAGGTTTCTCATCCAGAAAAAAAAAAAAAAAAAAAAAAAAAAGAGGTAATTGTTCCCCTCTACTCAGACCCATTAGAGTAAAATGCCCCTTTTGGTATGAACCTTACAAGACAACTGCAAAGGCCACAGAAATACCTCACAAAGCCCTACGCAGACTGTCTCAAAAACTCCAGCTTTATTCAGTCGCATATCACCTACTCACAGGTGATCTCTGTCTAACATACAAAGGCATGTCAAACCCAGAGCTGTTGGACATGCTCCACTTAAAGAAATCCCAATCCCTCAGAGCTACACGCTTTAGGGACCTAAACCTTGTCACCACAATAAACAGAACATGCCGGAGGGATAGATTCCTGTCCCAGAGACTTCCTACACTCTGGAATAAACTACCTATCTATATCAAACAAAGCTCCTCATTAGCACTCAAGAAAAATCTTGACGATTGGATGGGAAATAGGAAATTCACCCTGGTGATGACTTCTGTGGCTCTGCTAGACAGTGGCACAAGAAAATAATTCTTTGGTGGCGAAAGCCAGGGTACCTTTTTTGCTGGGCTTGTATGGGCACCTAGGGCAGATAGCCTAGTACCAAACTATGAACCTATGAAATAACTGGCAGGGTGCATTGTTTAATGGGAGAAAACAAATCTGGTGGCTGCTAGCTTTAACATCAGCCAAGTTGGATCGGATTCAAACCCATTCATTGAGGATAAATGCTGGGCAGGGGGGACTATCAAGTGCAGTACTGGAGTAACTTGCACACTAAAGGAAAGGATTTCTCTTCTACTAAAACAAAACACAGTAGCCAATTTATTGACGATCTTCTTGCAATAAGTTATGTAAAGCTCAACAATGGCTGAAGGACGGCACCAATGGATTTTTTTTTTTAATTGATATAGAACACTAATCCTGTAGGCCTTTTCAGGTTCAACACCATTCCTAAAGAGCAAAAAATTGCATTTATAAATGAATATTACTTACCATAACATATGGAAAAGCTGGACCACCCTCTTACTCTTGGGACTAAGAGAAAAGGCATTATCACAGTTTTCTGCATGCAGTTTACCATTTTCCTACACCTCAATAAAAACACAGTTCCTCTTCACATATTTAGTCTACAGAAAAACTAAACAGCACAAAATGTGACCATCACTGCCAAAAAAAAGTGAACTTTATTACACAAAATTTCAGTTACTACAGATCTTTCATTATGGTAAAGACTTCAACATTTCATCTGACGTGACAGAAATCTAATCTTTCCCCAACAATGGAAGGCAACCTACCATACTCAATAGTGGCCTCAAAGGCAAATGTTGACCAAGAGCTAAAAAAAGTTACGTACTTACCATAACGTTCCATGTGAGTTCATCTCGCCTTCTTTCTTACGGATGGGTTCAGAGAAGATCTCTCAGCTCAGAGTCGGCACCTACTACAAAGCAGGAGGATTTCAAGTAGCTTGAGGCCAAGTACCTATCCCATGATGCACCTCGAGTTACCTCAGATCTTGTTTGCTGCGTAAACCACCATATGTCATTCTATAACTCCATAAGGACCCACATATAGAAGTGTTGAGTGACCAGGAAGAGGCATCTCAGTCTTCTGAGAGCACTGGAGGGGGTAAGGAGGGAGGGACGCAAGAATAAAGGCAAGATCAACTCACATGGAACGTTATGTTAAGTACATAACTTCTTTATGTAAAGTTGTTCTATTTCGACTTCATTCTTACTGATGGGTAGCGTCCCAAGCACCATCTACCTCGGGTGGCTCACGAGAGTATATTTCTCAGGACCGTAGATCCAAAGGAGGCCTTGTCAACTTTGTAATGAGTGATAAAGGTTTGAGGTTTTGACCAAGTGGCTGCTGGGTAAATGTTATCAATAGGAAGTCTGGCAGAAAAAGCCAAGTATGTAGAAACTGTTCTGGTTGAGTGAGCTTTAATTTTATGCTGCAAGGGTATACTGGCAGCTCAATAAGCAAGGGTGATAAAATCAGATAATCATTTAGACAGTTTTAGCCACTGGCATACTTTCCCTGGAATCTGAAAAAGAAACTAAAAGCTGCTCCGATTTCCTGAAATCTTTTGTTCTATCCAAATAAAATCTGAGCTGTGAACATCAAGTTTGTGCAGCATGTACTCTAGATTGGAGTGATTGGGGAAGAAAACTTGCAAATCATTAATTTGGTTGAGATTAGTTTCAGTGCAAACTTTGGGCAAGCAAGAGAGATTTGTTTAAAGTCAGACTGTCAGCATGGAAAATCAAATAAGGAGGCACAATGGACAAGGCTTGAAGCTTTGACACACTGCAAGCAGAAGTAATAGCCACTAAAAAATAAAAATGAGGTCACATGACAAAGCTGGTTCTAATGGAGGAAGAATTATGTGGGAAAGCATAAAATTTTGATTCCTTGGAGAACAGGGAAATTTCACAGGTAGTCCAATATGAAAGGTCCCTTTGAGAAAGGCTTTAGATAATTTGTGCAACAATATTCAACCCTTCAAATCCAAAATGAAATTTAGAGATGGCAGCAAGTTGAACATTGACTATTGCTGCTGCAGCTCCTTTATTGAAGATCATGGTCAAGAATTCTGGTATAGAGGCCATAGGGGCTTGGGTAAGGATTAATATTATTTCTAGAGGAACATAGAGAATTGTTTTTTCCATTTGCTAAGGTATAGCTTCCTTAAAGGATTTGAGAGAGAATAAGAATTTGCTTTGTCTCAATGGAGAGGTTATGGAACCTGCCTATGATTGGAATGGGAGCAGCCAAGCTGTCAGCTTCAGGGACTGCAGAAGATGGATGAAGTTCTGATGAGTGCATCAGAAGAACTCTGTCCAGAATCCAGGGGTCCTCCAAAAGATGAAGTCGTAGGAAAGGGAACCAAATCTGACAAGGTCAATAAGGAGCTATTAGAATGATGGTCCTTCCCAGGGCTTTTGCTGTCTGTAATACCTTTGGTATCAACAGGATTGGTGGGAATGCATACAGGAGACCTGGGGGCCAATCGTGAATGAGTGCATCCCTTGCGGCTTCTCCAGGGGGGGGGGGGGGGGGTCAGAGCAAAGTAACTTCTACATTTGCTCATATGACTGGCAAAAAGGTCGCAGCAAGGCTGGCCGCACCTGCAGAATATCCTGTCCACTATTTCTGTCTTGAGGGACGACTCACGGGGCAACAAAATTGCTCTGCTCAACTTGTCTATCATGCTGGATTTCCCCAGTATGTGCATTAACAGAAAGCGCTGGGTGGATATAGCCCACTGCCATACTCTTAGGTCCACGTGACAAAGGGGGTAGGATCTGGTTCCTCCTTGTTTGTTCAAGTACCAGACCACTGACATGTCAGTCTGAATAGCAATCATACCCAGAGGAAGAGAGTCCTGGAAGTACCACAAAACCAAAAGTGCTGCACTCATCTCTAAGACACAGATATGCAAATGTGTGTCTATCAGTCCATGTGCCTTGGGCTATTCTTACTGAAAATGCCCGTCCTATCATAACATGAAGTGAGGTCAACCATCACTGAAGATCCTTTTTGCAGGAATTTCTGATTGAGGACAAGCTGATGGAGAAGTGAGACTTTCTACTGGAAGTCTTAGCATGGTGGTGGTGTCCAGTTCTGCTCAGACAGACTATATGCTGCGATGGCGACCAGGCAGATTTTTGAGTTGATTGTAATGCCAAGCTGGTTGCAGAGTGACAGAGTGGATTCCTTGGCCTGAATGAGTTGATGCCTGCTAGTGGCTGTGTGGAGCCAATCGTTTAGGTAAGGAAACACCTGGAATACTAAAGGTCTCAAGTGAGTCGTGACCACTGTCATGCATTTGAACACTCTGAGGGCTGCAGTGAGACCAAAGGGCAGGGCTCGAAACTGGTAATGATTGGCTCCCAGCTAGAAGTGCAGATGATCCCTGGATGGCCTGGCCATTTTTATGTGGCCGTATACATCCTGGAGATCAACTGTCTTTCCCTAAGAAGGGAAGTACTGACTGGAGTGTCACCATCCAAAACTTCTTTCTTCACTGATTTGTTTAGTCTAATATAGGTCTCCAGTCCCCTGTCTTTTCTGGAGCTAAAAAGAATCTTGAGTAAGTTGCGGATCCTGTTCGGTCTGCTGGGACTTGTTGGATGACTTTCTTAGCAACGTCTGAACCTCTACTGTTGCTTGTTCCCTGTAACTGGGTGGAACGTCTGGGATTTTTCTGGTCAATGGGGGGGGGGGGGTGTAATGAATGGGATGAAGTATCCTCTGGAAATGATAATTTGTACCCAGTTATTTTGAGCCAGGCGTATGGGTACAAAGATGTGACCCCCAACTGCCTCCAGAGCAGGACAGTTGAGCCTCCTTTCAGGAGTGCTGGTAGGGCTTCCCAAAGAAGGGATCACCCTGGTTTTACAGACCCCCCTTTGCCAAAGGCCGGAATCTTCCATCATTGCCCCTCCTCTGCCCTGGAGGGGAGTTAACCACCCGAGCCATCAAAAGCTCCTTGGGCTTTTCGAAACCACATTTTCCCTCCCTTTTGACCTTTGGGGTAGGGTCTAATAGGGGTGGAAAAAAAACTCCGATGGCATAGTCTTTCCCTCCTGCGCACACCTGGTTAAAGTTTTCTAAACTTTGGGCCCAGAAAAGGGACGAGCCATCAAAGGGGGTATTCACAAAGGATGACTAAAGGCTCCACAAAGGAACAAAAGCACATCCAGGAGAGTCTCCCAAGAGCAACTCCTGTACCCTGCTCCCCTACTCGTTCCATCAGCTGAATAGAAGAGTTCACTATGGAGTTCAAGGTAGCAAGCTGGAAGGCAACTTTGTCTGTAGTTCCTGCAGCTACTGCACCCTGAAGATCTTCTCCCAGCTCTTTAAGGAGATATCTTTGTAGTCTCGTAAAATGGGTTAAATAGTTAAGCAAACGGAATGCAAAAGCGCTGAACTAAACATGCTCTTTCCGTATCTATCCATGATCCTGGAGTCTCTTAGGAAGATGGATACAGGAAGTATCAAACATTTCCTTTACGGTGGCTGCCGTCACCAACATGGGAATCAACTGGCACACCTTAGGTAAAGAAGGATTTATCTTGGTGGGAGATATGAAATTATTAGGCCTCCTAAAGACAGGCTCCATGCTGTTTGGAGACTCCCACGCCCTTCATGAGACCAGCTGCATAAGCTCAATTGAAGGGCAGAGACAGCCAAGAGGCGGAGGGCTGAGACCCGAAAGCTTTCAGAAGAACAAACTCGTCCTCACTAGGGTTGGGACTGTCAGTCACCCCTCTGCCTAAGGATTTCAAGCATCTCTGCAAAGGAGATAGCCTCAGAGGGGGATCATGGGGACTCCTGAAAGGGGGGGGGGTCCAAATGTTCCCTCTTACACACACACTTCCTGGGAACCTCATCAGTGGGAGCTTCTGGTGAGGTCTCTGAAGAGCATGGGCCACCCAATGGGGCTTCCTGAGTCTCTGGGTCTCTGTACTTAGCTAGAATTTGTAAAGCAGAAGCAGACAAGCGCTTTAGGGAATGAAGAAGTCTGACCTGAAGTTGAGGTCGTCTTGGGAGAGAACTCTGTGGCTTTGAAGGCAACCCTGCTCCAATGTGAAGGGACCTATGGATTTGAGAAAACAGTAGATACCCCCAGCACTGTGACAGTGGGCACCGGGCCCAAAGTAGAAGCAGAGCTCATCCAAGCCGAAGCCCCGAGAGGCACAGTTGGAACAGACAAGTCAGTTAGACCATCCTCCCCGGACCCAACCAGACTGTCTGCTCCTAGAGTCTTCGAGTGACACCAAGGATGTCAGAGTGAATGGAGTCAAAGACATTAGAGCAGGTGTCAACTCCAAAGGCTCCACAAATCAACAAGTCCTACTCCGAAGGACCTGTATGGTTCGGAGAAAAGATGTAGCTGGCATAAGGTTCTTCGGCTCCAAAGCCACCTGGGTTAGAGCAGATAACTTTGCAAAGGCCGGTGCATGTAGAAGCTTCTGCACCACCCGATCCACATCCAAATATGAGGGGCTAACAGAAAACAGATGAATGGACCGATGGTACTGACTGAAGTAGTAGAGACTTAGGAATTTCAGATACCAGTTCCAAAACCAGGGTCAGACTCAAAAGAAGAAACAGTCTGCTCCGAGACCTGTGGAGCCAATGTCAGACTCCACTTTTTCGAATCCACAGAAGTCTTGGGAGGACTGAGAAAGTACAGTTGTGTACACCTACCATAAATGTAGATGTTAGGGTGTCTTCACTGTTGCAGTCATAACTGTAGGGTGCTCCTGCCGGCAGGCAGCCAGAGGTCGGCCAGAATCCCAAAGTCTGGGTCCGGCGTCGGCTGTATAGGCTAGTACCCTGACGTCAGTACGCTTTGGTACATAGCCCTTAGCCGACGCCATCTTCTCCAGCCTTTCTTGCCCTAGATGTCAGAAGTCCCCAAAAACCAAAAATGAATCCAACAAGGAAACACAAATACACCACAAAAAAGGAAAAGAGGGGATGGGAGGGAGGGAAACCCCGACTGCAACAGTGAAGACACTAACATCTACATTTATGGTAGGTGCACACAACTGTACTATGTTCTTCGTGTTTCACTGTTGCAGTCATAACTGTAGGGTGGAATCCCAAAGCAGTGTAAAAGGGGAGGAGGCTTTAGATAGAAGGGGAGGCAAGAATACCCTGCAAGACAGCAGAGGCAAAGCCTGCCCTGGACTTAGAAAACAAGGGGAGATTGTAGTGCTTGGAAAAAGTATGCACAGAACTCCAAGTGGCAGCTTCCAAGATATCCTTGGTAGGGACTCCTCTGAGGAAAGCTGTAGAAGTGGCAGCTGCTCTAGTAGAGTGACTTCTAATGGTACCTGGAAACTGTTTCCCATGACGAGTGTAACAATCTGATTCCATAAGCAATCCATTTGGAAATAGTTTGTTTAGAAATAGGTTTTCCAAGAGAACTGGAGGCAAAGGAAACAAACTTTTAGTTATGTACTCACCATAACTTCAGATGTTTGGGATCCATCTCGCCTACATTCTGAATGATGGGTTCGGAGCCGATCCCTCGGCTCCGACTCGGCACGCTTATGCCAAAGAGCGAAGTCTCTTACTGGCTGAGCTTACCATATCCCAGGATGCACCACTACCAGTCCCCCAGATCTAGTTTGTCCGCATACATGCACACATGCATACCCTGCTTATATAACATCGTCAGATGAAACAAGATAAAACAGTAGAACTCAAAACCGTTCAATCTCTTCTGATCTCCAAGGCAGGGGGAAGGAGGGTGGGTATTAGGAATGTAGGCGAGATGGATCCCAAACATCTGAAGTTATGGTGAGTACATAACTAAAAGATGTTATGTGATCCTATCTCGCCTACATTCTGAATGATGGGACAGCGTCCTAGCACCTGAATCCTGGGTGGCTCACTGGAAAACACTCCTGAGTACCGTGGAACCAAATGAAGCTCGTCCTCTAGATGCCACATCCAATTTGTAGTGGGAAATGAAAGTGTGCGGATTGGACCAAGTAGCAGCACAGATTTCCGATATAGCGAGCTTGGAATGAAAAGCTATAGAAGTAGCCATAGCTCTGGTAGAATGAGCCTTGATAGATGTTGTAAGTTGCTTATTCAAGAAGAATAAGTCTGAGTTATGCAATCTCTGATCCATTTTGAGATAGTAGCTTTTGTGATGGTTTGGCCCAGTTTATTATCTGAGAAGGACACAAACAACTGGTCTGACTTACGAAGTTGCTGAGTCCTGTCTAAATAGAAGCGTAACTGCCTGTGAACATCCAATTTATGAAGAGTGTATTCTGCTTCATTGGAGAATTTTGGGAAGAAAACCGGTAGCTCTAGAGATTGTTGTAGGCAGAAACTAGAACAGACCTTTGGGACAAAGGATGGATTAGGCCTAAGTGATACTCTATCCTTGTGGAAAATCAAGTACGGTGGCTTAATAGACAGGGCTTGAAGCTCTGAAACTCTTCTTGCCGAAGTAATTGCAACTAAGAAGGCAGTTTTCCAAGACAGATATTTTAACTCGCATGTAGCAGCCGGTTCGAAAGGGGGAGATGTTAATGCACGAAGCACCAAATCAAGATCCCACGGAGGTGCAGGATGAAAAATTGGTGGTCTTAATAGGTTCGCACCTTTAATGAAAGTTTTGCATAGTCTGCTGCTCATCAAAGGAGGATCCATGGATTCGTGGAATTTAGAAATAGCCGCTAGTTGGACTTTAATAGTTGAGACGGAAGATCCCTGATTAAACAAGGATGTTAAAAATTTCAAGACCTCTGGGACAGGAGCAGTGATGGGGTCTAAGCCCTTGAGTTGAGCCCAGATAGCAAACCTCTTCCACTTACTAAGGTACAATTTGTTAGTGGTGGGTTTGTGGGCCGAAGATAAAATGTGAACCACTTCCGGGTCTAGAGTGTGCCTTCTAACTAAAGTCGGAAGTGGAGGAGCCAAGCTGTCAATTTCAAAGATTGAAGGGACTGATGTCGAAGTCCCGACTGATGGATTAGCAAGTCCGGAATCAGGTCTAAAGTCCACGGATCGTCCACTGCGTGCTTCTTCAGGTAGGGAAACCACACCTGACGAGGCCAGTACGGGGCAATCAGAATCATTGAAGACCCCAGTTGAGAGGCTTTTTGAATAACTCTGGGAAGAAGCGGAATGGGAGGAAAGGCATAAAGTAGCCCTGTTGGCCAAGGTTGTGCTAGAGCATCCATGGCTGGTACTCCCTGATGTGGGATCAAGGAGAAGAACCTTTGGCACTTGGTGTTTAATGGAGTTGCAAATAGGTCGCAGCACGGGGGCCCCCATCTCCTGAAAACCTGAGCTGCTACGGTGTGGTTTAGAGACCACTCGTGAGGAGAGAGAATTGTCCTGCTCAATTTGTCTGCCAATATATTTGACTTTCCTGGGATGTGGGTCGCTACCAAGAAGCGGTTGGTAGCTACAGCCCATTCCCACACTCTCATGGCCTCTCTGCAAAGGGGGTAAGATCTGGTCCCTCCTTGTTTGTTCAGATACCAAACCACCGACATGTTGTCTGTGTGGATGGCGATGATGCCCTGAGGAAGAAACTTGTGTAAGGCTTGTAGGGATAGAAGTACAGCCCTCATCTCCAACACATTGATGTGGAGAAGAGCTTCGTCTGGAAGCCAGGAGCCCTGAACTAGCCTGCCCAGACAATGCCCCCCCCACCCTATCTGGGAGGCATCTGTCGTCAGGGTAACCACTGGAGAGGGAAGAACAAAGGGGTTTCCTTGATCCAAATTGGATGTCTGAAGCCACCAGCGAAGGTCCCTTTTGCATATATCCGTAATCATGATGTGATGATTGAGGGAAGATCCTGAAAGGACCATTGCGTTGACAATAGCCACTGAAGAATCCTCATGTGCAATCTTGCCAGAGGGACTAAAAGAACCGTGGCAGACATTGAGCCTAGAACTTGTAGAACCATCCTGGCTGGGGCTTTGGATCTCGAGATCAGAGCTTGAACTTGGCCCTGTAAAGTTTGGATCCTTTCGGCAGGAAGAAAGACGCATCAATCTTGAGTCTATCTCTGCTCCTATGAACTTTATGCGTTGAGAGGGCAGCAAGACAGACTTTGACCAATTGAATGTAATCCCCAGGGTAACACCCAGGAGATGGTGGCTTTGAGGTTGTCCATTAGTAGATGCCTGGTGGTGGCAGTCAGGAGCCAGTCGTCCAGATAGGGAAACACTTGGAATCCAAGACTTCTCAGGTGAGCCGCCACTACTGCCAAACACTTGGTGAACACCCTGCGGGCTGTGGTGAGACCAAAGGGCAGAGCGCAAAATTGGTAATGACTGACTCCCAGGCTGAAGCGCAGATACCTCCTGGACGCCTGATGTATCTGTATGTGATAATAGGCGTCCTTGAGGTCTATGGAGCACATCCAAACATCCTTCTCCAACAATGGGAGAATGGATTGTAACGTGACCATTCGGAATTTGGATTTCGTGACGGATTGGTTCAGTCTGCTGAGATCCAATATTGGTCTCAGGTCCCCTGTCTTTTTTGGCACTAAAAGAACCTGGAGTAATTTCCTGATCCGATCTGGTCTGTGGGGACCGGTTGGATGACTCCTTTTCTAGCAGCTTTAAAGCTTCTGCGGCTGCCATTTCCCTTTGACTGGGTGGTGGGTCCGGGATTCTTTTGGACTGTGGGGGCGAGTATGTGAATGGGATGGTGTAACCTCCGGCAATGATCCGAAGCACCCATCTGTCCTGAGTGATTGACTCCCAGGCTTTTAGGTGCTTGGCAAAGCGACACCCGAATGGCTCGAGCAGCACAGCCGGGCAATCCCTCATGGCGTGTGGGAGGCTGAAGAGCCACGAAAGGACTCATGGTCTCCAGAATTGCGGGGCCCTCTGCCGCCTCTGGGACGGCGTCTCCCTGAAAAATTTCCCGTCCTCTGCCTCTGGAAGGATTCTTCCTGCTGTTGGGAGAAAAACTTACGGGATTTGGAACCACATTTTCCCCTCCTTTAGCCTTGGGGTAAGGCCGAAGGGAGTGGAATAACAGGCACCTACGGCAGATAAAGTTTTTCCCTCTTGCTCACAGCGGGTAAGGGTGTCTTTAACCTTGGGTCCAAACAAGGAGGACCCATCAAAGGGCGTCGGCGAAGGAAGACTTGAAGGCCTCCAAACTGACAAACGGAGCCAGGCTTGTCTCCGTGAGCCACGCCTGTGCCTGCCGCTCTACCGCCCTTGCCGCATAGGAAATGAGCCTCATGGACGAGTTAGAAATTGACGTAAGGATAGCCAACTGAGAGCTAACCGACTGGGCTAGCTGCTCAGGTAGGTTACCGAGAGGAATCTGACAACTCCTTGACCAGATCCCTCTGAAGCCTGGTAAAATGTGCCAAATAATTCAGAGACCTTAAAGTAAAGGCCGCTGAAGTCAGGGTGCGCTTCCGCACCTGTCCATACTCCTAGACTCCTTATTAGGAGGATGGATGGACGTTGAAGCCTCTGCCACGTCCTGTTGTGTAGCAGATGCCACCACCATGGCATCTACAGCCACGCCTTTAGAGAGGAACTCCTTCTCGGGGGGAGCAGACAAAAATTTATTTGGACGAGAAGGGACTGGTTCCACGGTATCTGGTTGTTCCCGCCCTTGACAAACTAAATCCAGAAGCTCGTCGGGCGGAGACACCCAGGAGGCGGAGGGCTGAGCCCCAAAGGCCTTGAGGAGCACAGACTCGTCAGTAGAGGGGGGTTTGGATATCCAGCCGCCTCGTTGTTTGAGGATCTCTAAGATGTCTGCAAAGGAGACATCATCCGAGGACGACCTCGGGGACCCCTCTGCATCATCCAGATCAGTGTCTGAAGTAATAGACTCGGGGGAGTCCACGTGCTTCCTCTTGCACGATCTCTTCCTTGGGGGTTCCTCCGAAGACAGCTCAGAAGAACCCTCAGGAGGAGGGGAACCCCCACTGGGGTAACCTCAGGCCCCGGGGCTCCACTGACTACGGACAGGGAACTGCCAAAGACCCAGTCTCCACTCCTAGGGAAGGTGCCGGTAAAGCCGGGAGATGGCAAGAGGACTTGGCCAAGGCACTCCTCATGGCTCTGAAAGCCGGACCCCCAGAATCCTGGGAGTGTCCGGTCCCCTGAGCCGTGATAGTCGACGGAAGACCCGCAGCCGAAGCACCGAGGGGGAGGCTCGGAACCGAAAGCATAGGTCCCGAAACATCACCCCCCGGTCCAGCCGAAGTCCGCGTACCAAACTCGGACCCGAAGGCCCGGGTTGGAGTAAGGGTCGGAGCCGACCCTGAGATCTCCATCGGCTCCAACAGCACCTGCTCCGACGGAGCCGAAGCAGTCGGAGGAGGAATGGCAATGGGGTGGGCCAAGGTCATCGGCTCCGAAGCCAACTGGGTCGGAACCGAAACAAATTTTTGGAAGACTGGGGACTGGAACAGTCTTTGGAGCACCCTGTCTATATCAGAATCTGACATCCTCGAAGACCGAGAGGAAACAGAACGGGTCGAGGGCCTCTCCAACGGCCCCAAAGGACTAGGGGACCGGCTCGGCGACTCGATGAGTATCGGCGCCGAGGGAATACACACACCAGATTCCATCGGTGCCGAGGTGGACTGCGGCGCCGAGGAGGAAGTGTCTGAGCGGGCAACCTTTGTCGGCTCCGAGAGCAGTGGAGCCGGCGAAGATGACCCGCCTCGATGCCCCAGCTATCGGCTCCGAAGCCAGAGGAGTCGATACTGGTGGCATCGAGGCAGACCGTTCGACCTCGGCTCCAAGTCCTTGGAGCCGAAGGAGAGGCCTGCCTTTGTTTCTTAGCGATCGGATCCGACGGACTGGTCGGCGCCCTTTCTTTTGGCTGGAGAAGGAGAGGATGCCAAAGCTTCTTGAAAGAAGGTTTAATTAATCCCTTAGAATTAATTTATTTTTCCTCTCCTGGAGGACCCTTGAGGAAAAAGCGTGACATACACTACATGATTCCTGTAAATGCTTTGCCCTAAGCAATACACACATAGCAGTGATCGTCCGTGATGGACATTTTGAAGCTACATTTTACACATTTCTTGAAGCCCGAAGGCCTAGGATTCTGAGACATTACAGAAATTTTCAGAAAGTAACTGTAAAGAACACTGGTGACAGACCTATAATAGGCTTACAGTTTACACTCGCAATACTCTGAGTTAGTTAAACACAGCACAAACTCTGTAAATGTAATAATTTCTCTCAGTAGTTCCTCTTTAAGGAAGAGAAATATAAGTGAAACAGAACCAAAGTCACCTACAAATAAAAAGACCGGGAAAGGCCTTTCCAGACAAGAGGTACTCCTAGTCCACACTCACAACACAAGAATTCACCAAGTGAATTTTGTCAAACACACTCAAAACACAAGAATAGCTGTTAAAACAGCTTTTTGTAGAGAATGAAGAAAATCCTGACAGAAAAACTAGTGAAATAATCACTACTTAACTCAGCCAGCTCGAGACCACGTCTTCACTTGTTAGCGGCAAACGAGATCTGGGAGACTGGTAGTGGTGCATCCTGGGATATGGTAAGCTCAGCCAGTAAGAGACTTCGCTCTTTGGCATAAGCGTGCCGAGTCGGAGCCGAGGGATCGGCTCCGAACCCATCATTCAGAATGTAGGCGAGATAGGATCACATAACATCAATTGGTTAGACTTTCTGAAATCTTTAGTCTTGTCCAGGTAAAATCATAACCGTCTGTGCACATCTAATGAATGCAAAATCCTTTCCCCTTTGTTTTGAGGATTTGGAAAGAAAGTAGGCAGGTGAATTGTCTGATTTAAAGCCACTTTCGAAATCACTTTAGGCATGAAAGTAGGATTGGTCCTCAAGGATACTCTGTCCTGATGGAAAATAAGGTATGGTTCCACAGCCATGAGAGCTTGCAACTCTGAGACCCTTCTGGCAGAGGTCAATGCTAACAAAAGAACAGTCTTCCAGGATAGAAACTTAATATCTGAAGATGCAGCAGGCTCAAAAGGAGGCAAAGTAAGTTTTTCTAAAACATAATTAAGATCCCAGGCAGGGACAGGAGGGGTCCTTGGAGGCCGTAAATTTTTAGCCCCTCTCAAGAACTGCTTCACCAAAGGATGAGAAAAAACAGGAGGATCAGAACTGAAATGCGCAGAGATAGCAGAAGCATGAATCTTAATGGAAGAAAAGGAAAGTCCTTTAGATAAAAGTTCCGAAAGGTAAAGCAAAATAGAAGAGAGATCAGGTACCTGAGGATCAGAACCTCGGTCCTGCATCCAAATAGAAAACCTCTTCCATTTAGAAGCATAGGATTTCCTAGTGCTAGGCCGTCTAGCTTCCAAAAGAACATCCAAAACTTGTTTGGGAAGACTAGAAGGAATCAAATTCCTTTGAAGAGCCAAGCTGCCAGGCAAAGGGTCTTGAGATTGGAATGTAGTAACTGACCCTGATGCTGGGACAGAAGCGAAGGGTTCAGTGGGGGAATCCAAGGAGGTCCCGAGAACAGGAGCTTTAAAGTTGGATACCAAAACTGTCGAGGCCAATTTGGAGCAATCAAGACGAGGAACTTGGGCTTGTCCTGTTTTATTTTCAGTAATACCAGAGGTAGTGGAGGAAGAGGAGGGAAGGCATAAGCTGAAAGGCTTCTCCAGCTGAAGGACAGGGCATCCACTCTCCAAGCTGCTTTGTGGAAGGACCTGGTGCAAAAGCGAGGCAGCTGATTGAGATGGGATGCAAACAGATCTATCTGGGGACATCCCCAAACTGCAGTAATCCTGTTGAACAAGTTGGTGTCTAGCATCCATTCGTGAGGATCTGAAATGTTTCTGCTCAGGCTGTCTGCTAAGAGATTCTGTTTCCCTGGAATGAATTGAGCCTGGAGATGTAGATTCAAATTTAGAGCTGTGTCCCATAAACCCATAGCTAGTCTGCAAAGGGGGTATGAATGAGAACCCCCCTGCTTGTTGATGTACCAACATGACCGTGGTGTTGTCTGTGCGAATTAGCAGAGGGCCTGGTTGTAGAAGATTCTTGAAGGCTAGAAGGGCGTTTTGAACTGCCAACATTTCCTTCAGATTGATGTGCCAGTGAAGATGGTCCTTTGTCCAGGTTTCCTGCTGGCAATTGTCTAGAAAGTGTGCTCCCCAAGCATAATCCGAGGCGTCCGTGGTTAGGATTTGAGTAGGTTGAGGAAGACGAAAAGGTTTTCCTTTGTTTGAAGTGCATGCCCTGGACCACCAGAGGAACTCCTTCTGAAGGCAGGGGATCAGAGGAATCAGAATATCCAGATCGTGGTAATGCTGTGACCATACACTTTTCAGATACCACTGAAGCTTTCTCATGTGAAGCCTTGCGTTTGGAATCAACAGAATGCAGGAAGCCATGTAGCCCAGAGCCTGCAGGAATTTCCTTGCAGTGAGCTGAGATAGAGTTGCCAAGGTGTTGAAAGTAGAAGCCAGCTGAATTTGTTTTTCTGGAGTGAGGAAGGCCCTTTGTAAGGTTGTATTTAAGAGGGCTCCCAAGAATACCATTTGTTGAGAAGGGATCAAACGTGACTTTTTTATGTTCACCGAGAATCCCAGTAGGAGGAGAAGACGTTGAACAAAGTCCAGACGTTGAAGCAGAAGATCTTTGCTGTCTGCCTGAATAAGGCAGTCGTCCAAATAGGGGTAAATCTGGATCCACTGAAGTCTGCAGTAAGCCACTACTGGTGCCAGGCACTTGGTGAAGACTCTGGGCGCAGTAGATAAACCAAAGGGCAGAACAGAGAATTGAAAGTGCCTCGAACCTGCCTTGAACCTGAGGAATTTCCTGCGTTCTTGTCTGATGGGAATATGTAAATAGGCTTCCTTTAAGTCCAATGTCACCATCCAGGCGTCCTGAGAGAGCATTGGAATTAGCTGTTGCAGAGTAAGCATCTTGAACTTTGGAATTTCCAAAAATTTGTTTAACACAGAAAGGTCCAGAATAGGTCTCCAAGAGTTTTGTTTTCTAGGAACCAGAAACAGTCTTGAATAAAACTCTTTTCCCATTTCCGAGAGTGGAACAGGCTCTATAGCTCTCATGGCCAGAAGAGCATCCACTTGAGTTAAGGCCTCTGACCATTGAAGTTTTGGCAGATCTGGCCAACCGTGAGTCCTTGGCAAAGTGTGAAAGTGGAATTTGTAACCTTTTAAAATCACGTCCAATACCCATCTGTCCTGGGTAATAGGAGTCCAATTTCTGTAAAAAAGAGACAGTTTTCCTCCGAGAGGGGCGTCCAGGTGAAGGGGTCCTGAAGCCCAACCGAGAGAGTCATTGAGTTTGCTTTCTTTGAGATTGGGATCTGTCTTCTCCCCTTCTAGGTGAAGAAGCAGTCCATTGTCTAGATCTGTAAGAGGCCTGGCCTTGACCATGACCTCTGGAGCGCCTATATCTTCCCCTTTGAGGCCTGTCATACGTGGGAAAGGACCAATTTTTAGAGGGCCAATTCCTGGAAAATCTAGGAGGGTGAACTTGCAAGAAATCTTTTACAGTCTGCATAGACTTTGCCTTTTCCTCCATCTTTTTAATAGCTTCCTCAGCCTTAGATCCAAAAAGAACATCTTGTTGAACAGGGGCATTTAATAACTTAGCCTTAACCTGTTCAGGCAAACTTTGTTCACGAAGCCAGGCATGTCTCCTAATAACAGTACCAGAGGCAGCAGCCCTGCAAGAAGCATCCAAAGCATCAAAACCACAATGTAAGCTATGCTGGTTAACCTGTTCAGTAGCATGCAAAACATCCTGAAGTTCCTTATCCTCTGCACAAGCAGGAAGGGAAGCAAGCTTTTGCTTTAAAACAGACAATAGAAATTGCTGATATTTTAACATATGAAACTGGCAATTTAAAGCCCTTACAGACAGGGTAGCAGAAGTATATACCTTTTTTCCCCACCTGTCTAAAGCACGAGAATCCTTCTCAGAGGGAATAGAATTTTTAGAAGTAGCAACCTTAGCAGCCTTAGAGCCCCGAGAAACAGTTTCAGGATCCGCAGAAGGGTTTTTAAATAAAAATAAATGAGAGTCAGGAATCCAATAAAATCTATCAGGCTTAGAAGGAGCAGGAGGCATGGAATCAGGATTCAAATTAGCCTCAGAAAAAGCATCATCTACAATGTCCAAAACAGGAGGGATAGCTAAAGGCCTATGCTGAGGAAGAAGAAGAAATTCTCTAAGCCTCTTCTTGGAAGCAGAATATTCCTGTCCTTCCCAATGAAAATGTTTCCTCATCTCATGCAGGGTTTCCCCAAAAGAAAAATCCTCAGGCGGAGAGGCCGAGGGTAAAGAGTCCTCAGCATCCGAATCCTCATAAGGGGGAAAGGAATAGTCCTGATCTGAGGAAGAAACAGAAGATACAGAAGCCTGGTCAGAGGAATCCAGAGTAACATCCTGTCGAGGCCTTTTCTCAGGAGGGGGGTGAGAACCCCTAATCACTGTAAGCAAATCTTCAGCCATCCTCAATAATTGCTTTTGTGTCTTGGGAGTGGATTCAGAAGCAGCTTGAGCTGGAACTTTAGACTTAACAGGAGTCTTTGTCTTTGAAATAGTAATGTGAGTAGGCCTGAAAACCCCCTCAGAAGCCGGTACCTGCACAGCGGTTCCGGACCCATCTGAAGGAGCGACGTCCGAAGGTCCTGCAGCAGTTAAAATAGTGGGCCTTGATGGCTCCCCATGGGAGTCCGTATCGGCCATCGGTTCAGAAGTGGAGGACGACAGGGGCTGCAAAAGCGCCTCACTGACGACAGCCGAACCGGACGCTGGCTCCAGCTGCAACGAGTCCTGTTTGGACCTCGACCGCCTGTCTTTGTCTTTGCGCTTCTTTTGGACTCCGGTAGTGTCCGACGACATTCTATAATTGAAGCGTCTGCCAAAATAATTTAAAGCCCAATCGTACCTGCGCTTGATAGTACGAGAGTTGAACCTGGCACAGAACAGACAACAAGAAACGTCGTGGTCAGGGCCTAAGCAAGGTAGACAGTAAGAGTGGAAATCTTTATGAGGTATTTGTTTCCCACACGCTATACAATTATTAACTTTTTCTGACATCGGAGGAACAAGAAAAAGATTCCCCAACGGGGTACTTAGCTTTGATAAGAGAAGTAAGAACTTCGGACCGACAACAACCAAATACGCTGTTCGATAATCGCCAACCAACGACTTGCGAGCTGCTTTCCACCACACGGCAAGAAAGACTGGAGAAGATGGTGTTGGCTGAGGGCTATGTACCAAAGCGTACTGACGTCAAGGTACTAGCTATACAGCAGACGCCGGACCCAGACTTTGGGATTCTGGCCGACCTCAGGCTGCCTGCCGGCAGGAGCACCCTACAGTTATGACTGCAACAGTGAAACACGAAGAACATCTTACTAGATCCATCCTTGTTACTCAATGCCTCCTGGAAAGGAGGTTAACAAAAACTCCCTTCAATGAGCTTCCTCTCTTGGAAGACCCGAGAGGAAAAGGAATGGCATATGGATCAGGTTTCTTCTAAGTGCAAGGCACCTAAACAGTAGACACAATTAACATGGCAGTGCGTAACAGACTTCTGCCCATATTTAGGGCATTTTTTAAACCCTGACTTGGGGTGCTTGTCCTTGTCATCAGCCATGACAGAAATGGACACTCGCAACATATTAGCCTTCTAATGAAAAACGTGTGCCAGTGCTTATAGTTGGCCTAAGCCCTTTAAGGCAAACTACAACTATTACCAGGGGTGGCTCGTGCTATTGGACTGCAGCCCTCCCAGCTGTGCATACCCCAGCTGTAAAACTGTAAAATAAAACAAAAAAGAAAAAAAAAATAAGAAGAGAAATAAAAATGCGAGTCCCGGAACACTGCACATGCACAACTGCAGCATTTGGACTGCTGATGAACCAGTCTGGTGCATGCGCACAGAATCCAGACAGTCTCCACCAGCAGTCCAGAGTATGAATACAACATTCAACTCCAAATTTTCCCAGCAGTCTATGCAGTTACAACTGCATAGACTGGAAGGGGAT
The DNA here is from genome assembly GCF_019279795.1 of Protopterus annectens. Taxonomy (NCBI): domain Eukaryota; kingdom Metazoa; phylum Chordata; order Ceratodontiformes; family Protopteridae; genus Protopterus; species Protopterus annectens. Next base: position 76,625,500 of record NC_056730.1, on the reverse strand, counting down.
CGGACTGCAACGTCCACAGGCAGGAAGGACTAGGTGCTCTTGCAGGAAGAAAGGACAGGATCAGAATAGGAATTACTTGGTGGATTTAGCACGGGCTTTAATCAGCATGGAAAGGACTTTGTTACAGCAGCTTTTGGCTCACGGTGTGGAAAGAGGAGATGTATTTGGTATGGAAAGCAACTTTGGCTCAGGAAGGGTGTGTGTGTGTGTGTGTGTGTGTGTGTGTGTGTGTGTGTGTGTGTGTGTGTGTGTGTGTGTGTGATGCCCCAGTTGCTACATGGTGGTGGGTAGAGAATAAGGCTTGCACCCTGTATCTTGGGGCTAAGTGGCAACAGCCTGAATTCCCTACCCACCACCATTTAAAACAATTTGCAGATTTTTGCCTCATTTGTTCTGTTCCTCAATCTGTGGTTTCAGTATTTTTGTTTCTTAACACAGTCAGTAGTGCAGTGGTAGCATTGTTGCCTCCCAGTTACAAGTAGTCTGGTTTGATTCTTGGCTGGGGTGCCTTCTGTGTGGAGTCTGCATGTCTTTGCTGTGTTTGTGTGGGTTTGCTCGGGTGTTCTCCCATCATAGAAAGACATGTCTGGAGTGTTTCTACTGAAAATTGGCTGTTGTTCCAAGTCAGACTTTCCTGGTTAACAAATGTTAAATAAAAACAAGCATTTGAATTTCAGACTTCATATTCTTCAGAACGTACACGATAACGTAAAACCTATCATAGCAATATTCTAAGTTTATAAGACGGATACTTGAAATTTGCCCCTATTTTTGGGACTGTATTCCCACATTATTGGCTTTGTCCAGGTTTTTTGTGTCAAGGTTGAGAGCTATGGTGAGAATTGAATTCACTGAACATGTTTGGGGGCTGTATTCCCCCATTATTGGTTTTGTTCAGGTGTCTTGTGCTAAGATGTTGACAGCTATGGCGAAAGCTGAATTCACTAAATGGAAGCCATTTAAGTTAGTCTTCCTCACTTTCATAAAACAGATTATTTGGCATAGTGGTATGTTGCTCTATTTTGCACAGGGTTCCTGGGCTCAATACTTGGCAGAGAAATGTATGGTGGTTAACAGCATTTTATTCTAGCAACTTTCCAACATTATATAATCAATGTTGGAAATGTGTCCCTGTTTTTTGGTCTTTTGCACCCCCCCCCCTAAATTTTGGCTTTTTCCAGATTTCTTGTGCTACAAAGTTCAGAGATACAGCTGAGTGTCAAGTAGATTTTAGAAGCAGAGATCTTCAAGGGAACAAAAGTTTAGTGCTGCTTATGCGGAGTTTGCTTGCATTGTTAACAGCATAACAGGTAATGCAATTGCTTTTGATGAAGAAGGCTGTGGGTTCTACTCCCACAGTAGGTAAACGCACTGCTGATAATTTATTGCATTGTAAAGGGGGTAGATGCTGCAGTCCATTTTGAAGATACCTAGTAACTAGATGAACCTGTTATCAGTCTGCCATCCATTCCCTATTGCAATATTACTAGCTTATCTTTTTTTAATGCAACAATGGCAATTTATTCCTCAAGGGCAACAGGCACTTACTTGTAGATGATAAAATGAAATATAAAGTTGTTTGCTAGCAGCAACCTCTTCATTAGTTACAGATTTATTTCTTTAATGTGGAATTTAGAGGACTTTTACTTCTTCAGAGACTGTGCATATTTACAGATACTGGTGGACTGTAGAAGTTTGAGTAGACTTATGATATAAATGTTCTGAATTGAGCAGTTTTCTCATTATTGGTGCATGCATTTTGTTTTTGTTTACTGGAAAAATGTTCAAAACAACAAATTTAAAACGCCCTCTAACTGTACTATATTGTAGAAGGAATATAATTTAATGCAATCAAGAAGGTGCATCAAAGAGCACGTGTATGTTTCGTGTGCAAGGGGCCTATGATTTGAAAACAGCCCAAAGTTAATCTTTATCTGCCACTGGCAAAATGTATTTTCTCTGAATGTGGGTTTCAATGCTTTTTCAATGAATGTGAGTTTCAAGGGCAGAGAAGTTTTAATGCTAATAAGTCTGTTTTCACTGTGAGATTGCATCGCTTTGTTTAGTAGATATTTTAGTGTTTGTGCTGTAAAACGCAAAATAAAACTTTCAAATGAAGTCCAAATCATAGAAGTAAAGCAGTAGGTACATTAATGTTTATGGTAAATGGGGTGAAATAGCCAAGTAATGGTTCACTGGAATGGCTGCAGGGGGAGGCTCCATTCAACCATGATTTTGTGAAGGGGAAGGGCGGCAAACTCAAAGACTGCCCTGGCTGAACTATACCTCTCAACTGTCCAGATTTTCACAGAATAAATAGATTTTTGCTTATTTTGTTCCTCATAAAATGCGTGGTTTTCTAGCAAATAATTTAGAAATTAAGTCACTAAATAATGACAGAGTTTCAGACTTCATAACCTTCAGAAAAATGTATAATAAAGCAAGACCTGTTATTTCATAAATGGTCTCAGTTTAAACATTTTTTAGTACTGTTTATATGTTCCCCCAGTATAATTTGGCCTTGTCCAGATTTCCTGCATTCACAGGTTGAGAGGTACTTGCAAATAAATTGCTTTACAGAATTAGGCATATCCAGACCTCTCAACTGTCCCCAATTTTGGCTCAAAAGGTTGCTCTTCCCCTATTAATCCCGCCGCAAAATGGCAATTTTGGAAGAAAATGTTGAGGGTTTACAATTAAGAAATAAAAGTAATCTAACTCTTATTAGTTATTTCAGAAATGCATGTAGATTTTTATTTTGTCAGCTGCAAACTAGCAGTACTACTAAAAAAAAAGTGCCCTCCTTTGACAGGTTCCTAGCTGTATTGTGTGGCTACTTTTAACATTTTTGGTCCATTTTTTCATAAAATTGTGGGGTTTTTTTGGCAAATTAGTGGCAAATCATTAAAGACTGAAGTTAGTTTATAAGAGCAATATTTAAAGTGTC